>NW_026705136.1:900000-1187783 GCF_029867415.1 Vicia villosa | reverse complement strand
CTTTGTCTTGGTCGTGGGAGGCCCATAGTAACATGGCAAAGATGTTTGGACCATAAAAACTTGGACTCATTTGGAAAAAAAACATTTTTGAGCAATGTTGATTTCATGCATTTTCCCAAAATTTAGCCAACTTCAACAAGGTGTAAATCCTTCAATTTTTGTCATATGAAGGAGATCTTGCACTTTTTGGAAACCTCAAAGAGTCCTCTAACCAATGTCTTTGGTCTCATATCAAAATGATTTTTGGTTCTCCTTGTGTGTCCATTTGAAAAAAGTGTCTTTTTGTTGACTTTGATAATGACCTGTAATGTCTTTGGCCATATTTTTCAAATGGTGAATGCTATGACCATGGGATCAATTGCATTTGAAAGATAATTGAATTTCCTTCAAAATGAGCTTTGGTTGACATTTTTTGGATGAAGGATGAGAGAGTTATGATCAGTCAAAGTTGAGTTGACTTTTCAGGCAAAAACCCTAATTTTGAATCTTAGGGTTTTGTTGATTTTTGATCTTTCCTTGATGAATTGTGATCATCCAATGATCAAATGTTGAATCCTTTGACAAAATATGGACTTTGACAAAAAATTTCATTTTTGACTGTCAGTTGACTTTTTTGGTCAAACGGGTCGTCTGTTGACTGTTTGAGCTGCTGACGGTGCGTCTGAGTGAATTGAAGTTTGAAAATTTGTATGATGGTACTTTGAGATGTATGGATGTATATGAAATCCATTTGAGCTCTCAAAACTTGTTGCTCCTGTTAAAACAAGAAAAACCCTGATTAGGGACTGTCTGTATAGGAGGCAGTTAAGCGTACCTGATTTTTGTGCAGTGTTGAGTTTCTGCTAATCATGTGATATTCAGAAGACTTCTAACACAAAAATCTTGGAAATTTGAATTGTGAATGATTGATTTGATTGATTGTACAAATCACTGTGAATTGTACTGTCTGCAGTTTGTCTGTCAACCGACTGTTCGTGTACTGAAGCAGCAGTTAAAGTGAAAAATCAACCGTCAAAGTTAATTTTCTTTTTTTTTTTTTTTTTTTTTGTTGTTATTTTTGTTTTTGTTTGGTGTGAAGCATGAAAATTTATTTACATGACTTGTTAGAAAACAGAAACATAATAAATAACTGATATTTACGGTATGCGGGCAAAATTACCGATAATAACCTGAAAATTATTTAATGCACAGAAATAGAAATATTTGACTGGCAGAAAATACACAAAATATTATCTTAGTAATTAAGCAATATTATGACAACTAGTACAACATTTAATACTGACAGTATAAATATTACATACTATATTGAAAAGTACGACGAATAAACGGTACGTTTAAGAAAATAAGAAACACGACAAATTTTAAAAATGACGGTTGACGAACCATGCTATGATTAATAACATGTAGAGGAGTGGGAGTGCAACCATTGCAGGTCCACACTTCTCAGGACTGTGTAGGCAGAAGAAAGTTGTGATCACCGTAGCAATGGTGACGACTGTAAGAAGCAGTGTTTCTATCCATTTTGCCATTTTTGCTAGGGAAGAAGAAATGATGGATTATGAGGTAGGAATTTGAAAGATGATTTAGAATTTGATGTGAGATTTGTGGGAAGAATGAGAGGTATTTATAGAATGGAAAGATGATAGAGACGTTGGGGAATGATGTGATTCCGTACAAAAGGAAATTTGAGTGGTAGTGAGATTTGAAAGAAAGTGTAAGGTATTGTTGGGAAAAGAGAGATGGATAGAATAAAGTTGAGATTTGAATTTGAAAGGATAGATTTGAAAAGATTTTGAAAATAATGGAATATAGCACAAAAGTTAGTGGGAAAACAAAAACAATTGTTACCAGTACAGTGTGAGTTTCCTGCTTTTGCGCCTGCAAAAAGATTTAACCCTGCATGAACTGTGTTAGTACTATTTATCTGTAAAATAAATAAATAGTATTTGTGAAGTAAAGAACAGTATTTGGCGTTTGCGTAAGAATAAATTCCACTGTAAGCCAAGTTACTGTGTAAGAAAAATTCTGAAAACCAAGTTCTTCATATGTCAGGATATTTTGAAAAAATCCATGTTTATATGAGACTCTTAATTTTCATATTGAAACTTTCCTGAAAAAAGAAGTGGGCAAATTTTGGGGTATAACAAGAATCTACATCAAAATCAGATTCTAAAGAGGTATTTTCTGAACTATCTAGAGAAGAGTTAGTTTCCACTTTAACAGAACTTCTGGAACTCAAGGCTCATCTTAGTATCAAATACAAAAAGCTGAAAAAGCTATTTGATTCTGAAACTAAGAAGCTGGAAATGGAAAATTCTGAACTGAAGGAAAAAGTTTTAAAATTATCCAAAGAGATTGGATCTCCTTCTGACTCAGAAAAATCTATTCCTAGTCTCTGTCATACCCCAATTTTTGACCTAAGATACCACCTCATATCATATCATGTGCATCACTAACAAATTGCATAGCTTGTGTTTGCTACTTGTGACTCAGCAAGGTTTAATCAAGAAATCACTCATCAGTACAAGTAACAATCAATTAGGGTTTATTTCTCCCTTCATCTCAAAATAACCATCTTCATCAACAATCAACATTTGGTCCTCAAAGATTCATTTCAACAAGCTCAAAAGCTTTGAATCAACCAAATTAGGGTTTTGACTGAAGACAGCATACTCCTGACTTTTGCTCAGGATTTGACCTAATGGCTTGGTACATGACCTCAAGAACCCAAATGCACCATATTGACCTAATCTATTGGTTCAAGACATCTCCCACACAAGGATTCATCAACAGTGAAATTTCAAGTCATCAGACTATGGTTTTGACCTATCAGGGACTGAAATCAGGGATCACATTTGGGAAACCTTAAAAAGCTCCAGGGAATCACTCAAAGGATTCAATCATCTTCAAATAATCCCTATGTCAATATCCAATGGAACTTGTACTTCAATTCAAGATCCACAATCATCAATTTCATCAGGTTCATAATTAGGGTTTTTAACCTAATTCACCGAAACAACTGACTTTTTAATTAGGACATGGTGCCACAACTCAAAACATGGCTCAAGGTCCTCCAATAACTTAATGTGATCCATTCATGCCATTCATTTGGTGAGGATAGCTTGATTCACTTGAAATCTCTAGAAACGCGATTCACTTGAAAAAGCTAACTGTACAAGATCACCATTGACTTTTTGGAAAATTTGGTCAACCATGGCTTTTGAAGTTTTAAATCATCAATATATGATATTTGAAGTCATTTGATCAAGGAAAATCAAGAAAATCAATCAAGAATCAAAAAGTCAAAAGTTTGGAAGGGAATATCTCAAAATTTCACCTACAAACTGAAAAAACCTTCCAACATGAAAGTTGTAGATTTTGATCCAATGAACAACTTTGTCACATATAATTTTTTTCCATAAGATTAACCATTTGAGAGATATGGAGCTTCAAAGTTGGTATCTTTTGAAAAATTCACTAAAAACTTCATTTTTTCCAAAGTTCATGGATCTTTTTCACCCATTTCCTTAAAGATCTTGAAGAAGCTTTCAACTAGGGATTTGAAGTACATAACAAGAGCTTTCCAAAATGACCAAGAGCATGAAAAAATATGGAGTTGAGCTATGGTTTTGAATTTTGTCATTAGAGGTCCTTATGCTTGAATTATAAGCCATTTTTTCACAAAGTTTGAACACTTTTTGGCAAATGATGCAAGCAATGACATAAACAAGTAATCAATGCAAGATATTTACCACTTGAGATAAGATTGGAAGAAGATAGGAAGCACTTGAGATTTTTAACCATGGTTTAGATTTTAACCATTTTGCATTTAATGCAAGGATTCCATTTTATCTCCAAATGCCAAATCACCATTCTAATCTCAACTTGCAAAGCTTAAACTTCAGAATCCTTGGCCTATAAATAGAGGTTTAAAACACATTCATTCTCACACCAAAACCTTCCAAAGCCTAGGTTTTCTCTTTCTTTCTTAAGTTGCAAGTTTCATAGTTTTCAAAGAGGTAGAAAACTCAACCTCCAAATCCTTGAAGTTATGGCCAAAGTGATGGTTCTAGCAACTCATAAACATCATATGGGATGTGTTTGATCCACTCATACACCCCAAAACACCTCAAATCTCAAAACCACTACCTCACTTCCATATGAACACATATTGAGCCTTATCATGCCAAATTTCATTCAAGCTCATTTCTGTCCAAACTAACCTTCCAAACACCATCCATATACTTCATATGAATGATCCAAACACTCATCATCAATCTGAAACATCTTCATCATCAAATTCGATCCTCACTTGGCTCTACTGCAGATTGGGTGCTACCTCTTGATCCAGGAGTTTTCAGATCATTCCAGGCATTCAAACACCTTCCATAAGGTCCATTGAAGCTATCCAGATCATCAAACAACATCTGGAACCTCTCTTTTGCAGAATTCGATTTCCAGTTTTGCCACTTTTAAGGTAAGTTTTCTTGAACTTCAAACCCCATCATACATGCATCATAAATGAAATATTGCTTTGCCATATTATTTCTGCACCATCACTGAATAATAACCCTCAATCAATTGCATCATATCATGATCATACACGATTTCACAATGATTTGTCATATTAGGGTTCTTCACGATTTCAGAAAATTAATGATCTTAGAGTGAAAATAAATGAAATTAAAGGTCATCATCATGTTCCTTGTGAAAAACCGAGTGAGATAGACTATCTACTCGATCAAAACAATTCAGTTTTAAGAATTTTCAAAAATCAAAATGGGGATGGTGTTCTTGGCGCCATTTTCTTTTCAGAATTTTCAAATGTTAGTTTTCAAATATAATTAAACGAGCGTGTTATACTTACAAGCTGTGCGCGCAGCTCAGTTGGCAAGTGTTTTGGTTGGTAACCTCCAGGTCGTGGATTCAACACCCTTAGGGACCAAAACCCTTTTTTTAAACACTATTTTTCTTCATTTTTTACACAACTTCATCAATCATTTTAACCAATCAAAATTCATCATTTTCACTTCATTTTTATTACACTTCTCATTT
Source organism: Vicia villosa (assembly GCF_029867415.1). Classification (NCBI taxonomy): domain Eukaryota; kingdom Viridiplantae; phylum Streptophyta; class Magnoliopsida; order Fabales; family Fabaceae; genus Vicia; species Vicia villosa. The sequence goes on along the minus strand of NW_026705136.1, from coordinate 1,182,728 downwards.
AACATATATATTTTATGAATATCCAAAAAAAAATCACAAAAAAAATATTTATTTGATGAATTTTTATTAGGTTTAAAATGACTTGTTTTTAAGTGTTTTTTAATACTTTAAATATTGTTTTTTCATTTGATTTTTTAAAACCTAATCACTTGTAAATGTTTTGTGATCAAACCCTAATCACTTAGGTCTTAATTAGGCATAAGCTTTGTCTTTATCTTAATTAAGTTGACTTTTGTCAAAATTCAAACCGTTTTCAACAAACGATCAAAGTTTTTCAAAACGATGAAACCTCGCGTCTGTTAACAAAACAATCAACCATGTTTTATAAAATAAAACATGGGCCTCTCTTTTGAGTTGTAAGTCCCATTCCTTTCTTTGCTTTTGTACATATCTTCTTAAATGTTTTTGTACATAACTTTTGCAAAACTTTTGTTTTAAATAAAAAACTAGGGTTTTCTTCAAAATCTTTTCAAAAAACACTTGGGCATCCCTTAAGGTGTAAGCCCCACTCCTTTGTATAAAATTAGGTTTTTCTTTATATATATGCCTATCTTTTTATACCTCGATCAATTTGATTTAAACCTTCGAATAACAAATCAAAAATTAGGGTTTTCTTCAAAATCTTCCTGGGCCTCCCTCAAGGTATAAGTCCCAACCCCCTTTGTAAATATTTGTTTACATAGCTTTGAATAAACTCATTGGGCCTCTCCTTGAGTATAAGTCCCAATTCCCGTGTACATAACCTTGTTTGACAAGCCGTTCATCCTTAAAGGTATATTTCCTTCATAAACTCCAATGTACATGTAACACCCCGTTAATTCTTGTTTATTAATTTAATTATTATTTTTAATTAAATTATTAGAATTAATAATTTTTGGGAATTACTTGGAAAATGATGAAATATTGGCATTGGGCCTAGAGTGGTGGTTAGTAAGGGGGTGTTAGCTAAGCAAGCCCATTATAATATTTTATTTTAGTTTTCATAAAATAAAAGAAATTGGGAAAAGAGGAGGAGAAGAAAAGGAGACAGACTCTGAGAAAGGAAGAACACGTGAAAGAGAGAAGAGCCAAAGGGGAAGAAGACCTTCGAAGATTCGACTCTGAGGTAAGGGGGGATTCTTCGGGTTAGTAATCCTTATGCGATTTTAGGTAGTATGATTGATTAGGATTATCGTTTAGTTCAATCGTACGTGTCGGGTTTGGAATTTTGTTAGGTTTTGATAATCTTGTATGAATTGACATGATTCTGTTGATACTTGTGATATATGATGTTAATCCATGTCAATAACTTGTTTGAAATGTGTAATTGTGGGAAAATCGATGATAATTGTGTGTATGTTCGTATGTACCTGAAATTGGGGAAATGGGATAGGGTAAAAGCTGTCAAAATGGTGATTATTGCTGTGCAGGTACGTAGGAACCGGTTCCCATGTGGGACGAACCGGTTCCCCCTTATAAAAAACAGAGCGTGTGAATTCTGGGTAGCTGGGAACCGGTTCCCATGTGGGACAACCCGGTTCCCCATAGTAAAAATCAGAGGCGTGTTTTGGGAAGCAGCCAGGAACCGGTTCCCATGTAGGGACAACCCGGGTTCTGCAGCATTTTTTCTAAAAATGTTTTATCTTTAAAAACCCATAACTTTTGATCCGAGTATCCGATTTATGTGTCGTTTTGGGCGTTGTGAAGCTAATTAGATGCTTTATTTGATAAAGTGATAATATGGGCAGTGGCCGACTTTATTTTTAAAACTCGATTTAAATTGTTGATGAATGGAAATATGGTGTATGTATATGTGCTTATATATATATGACTATTGGTGCATGTATTTATGTTGGTGATGGGATTATGATATCCAATGAGTGATGTTGTTATATGACATGTCGTAAATAATACATGTTTTTGTGATTATACTGTTGGGTGATTTTGGCAACTTATTACATTGTGTGTAATGATGATAGATGTAACGATGCATGATTGTGATGAGGATTGCTGATTTGTGAATATTAATATGTTGTTAATATTAATATGTTGATTTGTGATGAATGTGTGTGAATGATTGAATGATGCTTGGACATGTACATACTTGTTGTGATGATGTTGGTGAGATGAAATGAAGCGATGTTAAGCATCGGATTGGTGATGATATAAGTATGTGTTATGTGTGCATTATTCATAAATCATTTGCATTGGAAGGATAATTCCCATTGTGCGGAGATTAGCGGGAAGTCATCGTGTGCCCATGTGGGGTGTGAGCGATGAGGCAGTAGTCGTGTGCCCATGTGGGGCGTGAGCGACTAGAGGGCAGTATCAAAGAGAGAAGTCCTGTGAATGTGATTCACGAATTTTGGTACCACATGCATAGTGTCAGTTGAATCATATGCATTGGTTATAACATGATTGGATGAAATCCAGTGTTATGCCTTGGTGTGTTTATGTGATTGATGTATTAAGGAGTTGTTGTTAATATAACTTGATCATTGATGAAATTGATGAGTTGTGGGCTGATGGCCAGTATTGTTGAATTGATGTTTGCTTGTTGTGATGACTCCGATTATATGTATGTTTGAGTGGATGATAATTTCTATGAGATTTTATTGCTTATGATTGTATAATGGTTATTAATTCGAATGAAACTCATCCTTACTTTGATGATTTCAGATTAAGGATGTAGCGGCGTCTTGATTGGGTGAAGATAGCTTGTAGGCTAGCCTGTAGTTCGTGTCGAGTCATGCTCTGATTTGTAACACTGGGATCGATTAGTCTTAGCGTTACTTGTTATACATTGTTGCCATTTGGCTATGGATTTATCTATTGAGTATTTGTGTGGAGATGTTTACTAATACTGCTGAATTAAGTTCCGCTGTGCTTAACCCATGTTTGATATTGGTTAATTTCTAATAAAGCATGACAATCGACTTGATGTTTTTATTTATTTAATAATTGTAGCATCCTTGACGTGTTATTACTCTGAATATATTATATTTTTCCGCGGGGGTTTAGAAGGGTGTTACAGTACACACACACTTTGTCATATATGTACTTGTTCATATTTGTTCATATACTTGTTCATATGCTTGTTCGTGTTATATATATCTGTTCAACTTAGTACAACACTAGGTTCCCCATAGCCCTTTATTGGGCTTCGTGCAAAGAATCTCCCTTAGCTAGGTTAGGACATAGAGTATGGTTTCCCGGTGAAATTGCTCTAAGAGCTCAAACCAACTATACCATGCCTCCTCTTGGGCTTCGTACAAACGATTGTGCCTTCCATAGCCTCCTCTTGGACTTACAATGCAAGAACACTCGGATAGCCTCCTCTCGGGCTTCGTACAAGGACCCACGGGCTTCTTAAAAGCATCCCCATATCCAAATCAAATACCCTAGGAGATTAGACATTTATCATCTCTATGATAGGAGTATCTCTTCTATATCATCACAATCAAACTTTCTTTTTGCCACAAGGCTGGCTAATTAATCAAAAGTTTTTGCCTCAAGGCTGGCTCATCAAAACTTTTTGCCACAAGGCTAGCTCATCAAAACTTTTTGCCACAAGGCTGGCTTATCAAAAGTTTTTGCCACAAGGATGGCTAATCAAACTTGTTTTTGCCACAAGGCTGGCTAAACAAAACATCTTTATCATTCTAAGAACCATAAGTGGCACAACCCAGGTCTTATAATGAAAAGATTCAAACAAAAATCAAACAGATGTATGTGATGAAATAGATTAGATACATCGAGCATTAAGATGACATTTGTCTCTTATCCTTTGCTTCCACTAGCATAAGTGGGAACTACGATTGCTCTGACTTTCTCAACATCCCTTTGAGAATACGTAGGCACAAGGTCGTATACTTGGCGAGCAAAACTTCTATCTCCCTCAAACCACTCAAACCTTAGCACCCGTAGACCCCGAGCTACAGATGCTCTGATTCCCTCTAACGGATATGTATGCAGAAGATTGTGATGATCTTTGCGAGCATAATCAAACAAACACCTTAGGTCCCACCTATCTCACAACAGAAAACCTCCCCCAATAACATAGCAAGAAATAAACAGACAAACATAACAAAGAAACCTATAGAGTACTATAGATACGTAGGGTGCTAATACCTTCCCTTTGTATAACCAACCCTGTTACCCGGAATCTCTCCCCCCTTTTTGCATTGCTTTTAATTTTGTATTATTTGCATTGCATATCTTTTAAGGTTTGTGCAACTTTTTTCCTTTTCCTGCTTTGGAAACAATAAAAGTTTGGTCGTGACAAAAAACAAAAATCATTTTCTTGAGCATCGAGCCCAGAGAAGGCATCCGGTGTCTCATCCCGATTTTCACGCGACAGAAAAATGGCGACTTCACTGGGGACTATCTTTTTATTGTTTCCAAAGAAAGGGTTAATTCTAATTGTTATGTTTTCATTTCATTCTTGTTACATGTGTGGTTTTGTGGTTCTGTTACTTGTGTGGTTCTGTTACAAGTGATACATTATGGACAAATCCTAACCCGGATTAAGTACACATAAGAATTAGGTGGAGGGTATAGTCATATATGGCATACAAGGAGTTCAGTCCTTGCAAGTCGTCATGAGAATCCTTCCGCTCAGTGGAGGTTCCTTGTTGGTAGTATATGTTTAGCAAGTTCAGTTGCGAAGACATTGTTGCTTTCATTGAACTGTAGAAGCTGAGTTGGCCGTAGAACCCATTAACCCATCCTGGCCTTATTAGGTTGTGGCGCAGAAATTATTCAGGTGAAGACTTGGATTAGTTGTCATGAGGAGAGCCACACTCAGACGAGTTTTTCTTGAGAATATTGCTAGCTCACAAGTTCAGTTGTGCAAGCCGGTAATATCCGAAAGAAAAATGTAGACTCTGACGTATCAGTAGAACATGTTGTGCAGGTGATTAACCCCTAGTACTATCCCGTGTTTGGTTCTTTGACCTCATGCTCGTGACGTTGAACCTTTGAACCTATGTGTACCATGTTTGTGTACCATGTTTGCATTACCATGTTTGCATTATCATGTTTGCTTTACCATGTTTGTATATGTGGCATTCATGCATCCATACATTCATTAAAAATCTATCTTTTCATAAAAACATGATTTTTCCAAAAAATTTTAGAGAATTTTCTTTGCAAACATTATAGGATTTAGTTATGGAATGTGTAAAAAGGCATACCAAAAAGTACGGTTTCAAAGCGCCTAATATGGAAAGACTGAGAGAGTTAGCTGTAACACCCCATATTTTCCATTATTTAATTTAATTGGATTTTGAATTATTTAATTGGATTAATCGGCATTTTTGGTAAATTATTGAAGAATATAGTAGAAAATAAACAATTGGGCTTAGTGTAGTGGTTAGCAAAGGGGAGGTGTTAACTATGTAAGCTTTATTGAGATATTTTCTATTTTTCATAAAATAAGGAAATTGGAAAAAGAAGGAAATTTGAAGCAAAAGAGAAAGTCTGAGAAAAAGAGAAGATACGTGAAAAGGAGAAGAAGAGGAAGAAGAGGACCTTCAAAGATTCGACTCAAGAGGTAAGGGGGGACTCTTCGGGTTAGTGATTATTATATAATTAGGGGTAGTGAACTGATTAGGATTGCTGTTTGGTTCGATTGAATGTTTTGGTTTTTGGGGTTTTGGGGAATTTAGGTTGTCAATGTTGAATTGATGCAATTGATGAATTTGATGAATGGTTTGGTGTTAAATGACTTCTAAAATGTGTTATATTTGTATTATAAGATGTCATTTGATGATTTTTTTGGTATGAGACTATTTTGGTGCGATTTGGATGAGATTGGGAGAAGAAACATGTTAAAATCGCAGAAAAATTCTGCATCTGCGATGAATGCGTTGACCTAAGCGTCAGATGCGTTGACCTAAGTGTTAGTTTGCGTCGACCTGGGTAACAGCATGCGTCGACCTATAGGGTCAGTGTGCGCATACCCGAGGGGGACAGAAAATCCAATGCGTCGACCTGAAGGGGGGTTTGCGTCGACACATGGCAGCTAATTTTTGACAAATTTTCTGAGGGGCATAACTTTCAAACCGTACATCCGTTTTGAGTGCCGTTTTGAGCGTTGTGAAGCTAATTTAAAGCTTTATGTGATGAGTTGATGAAATGGATAGTGTTCCTATTTGATTTTAAATGTTGATTTAATTTAATTAATGGACTATATCATTGTGTACATATATGTGTGAATGTAACAATGTGTTGTTGTTGTGGTGGTGTAGCCACCTGGATTTCAATTGATTGGGCGGTGTTTTTGACATGATTATATGTGATATGACTGAATGATTGTTAATACATATGCATGCTTATTGGTGATGAAATGGTGAGTTGTAATGAGACGGTGCGAAGCATCGGATCGGTGATGTTATAAGTATGTCATATGTGTACATTCATTCATATGCATTTTGTTGATGGATCCCGGTGATGTTGTGGATCAGATGGTGGGCATAATTCCCATTGTGCAGAATTTGTGCCGGTTAGACTGTATCTAGATGATGAAAAATCAGTTGGATGGGTTTAGCCCATGTATGGTACCACATGCATAGTGTCGGTCATTCATGTGCATGATAATATAGTATGATCAAACGATTGTGCATTATACTTGGTGATGTGTTTGTGTTCGGTGCTTGATCAGTTGTTATAAATCTGAATACATGTTGTGATTGGGTGAATGATAATGCTATGATGTTTTATTACTTATGACTGTATAATACTTGTTAATTTGAATGAGACTCACCCTTACATGTTGATATTTTCAGATTAAGGAGTAGCGGCATCTTGGTTTGGTGAGGATAGCTCATAGGCTAGTCCGTAGTCCGTGTCGAGTCATGCTCTGATTTGTAACACTGGGGAACGATAGACTTAAGAGTTACTTATGATACTCTATTTTATTGTTTTGGATTATGTATTGTTTGGTTTATGTTTTGGTGATGTCTTACGATACCGATGAATGACATTCCGCTGTGCCGATGATGTATTTTGATAATTTTGTGAATCGTTCCTAATAAAGCATGACGAACAACTTATGGTTTTTCATTATTTTCTTAATTGTGGCACCCTTGTTTTATGTTTACTCTGATTTTTATTTTAATTGCCGCGGGGGTTTAGAAGGGTGTTACATTATCATCTTTTGTACAAGATCCTTCCGATTTTAGGAAAAGCCATGGAAAGCTTTTGCCTATCTTGAACACTCATGTTGATGAAGGACTTCTCAAAACTCTGGTTCAGTTCTATGATCCCGTCTACCAGTGTTTCACCTTTCCAGACTACCAGTTGGTACCAACCTTGGAAGAATATGCCAATCTGTTGGGTATTCCTGTGTCTGACAAAATACCTTTCAATGGTTTGGAAGCCATTCCTAAATCACAAGTCATTGCAGCAAGTATTCACTTGAAGAAATCCAAAGTAGACAGCAATTGGACTACCAAAGGAAATCTCCCGGGTTTGACTTCGCAGTTCCTAATGAAGAAAGCTTTTGATTTCGCCGAAACTGGTAGCATGATAGCTTTTGAAGCTATATTAGCCTTTCTCATCTATGTGTTGGTTCTGTTCCCCAACGTCAACGACTTTGTTGATATCAACGCCATAAAAATCTTTCTGATTGGAAATTCTGTTCCGACTTTGCTTGGTGACATGTATTTCTCTGTCCATCACAGAAATCGCCAAGGCGGCGGGATCATTGTATGTTGTGCACATCTTTTGTTCAAATGGATTGTTTCACACTTACCTAAGTTTCCTATTTTCACGAAAAACCGAGAAGGCTTGTGTTGTCCTCGAAGACTTATGTCGCTTACTAATAATGATATTCATTGGTATACCTTGGCTCGCTGTGGTACAGAAACCATTGATAGTTGTGGAGAGTTCGCCAACGTACCCCTCATTGGTACACAAGGAGGAATTAACTACAATCCGATCTTAGCCCGACGACAACTCGGGTAAGCAAATTCAACTAAAACTACTGGTCTCACAGTGGAAAGCTACTTCTACCAAGAAGGGGAGGATCCTCAAGGGTTGAAGACAAGAATGGTGAGAGCTTGGTACAACATCCGAAGGAAAGAAAAAGGTGGGGTAAGAAATTGCATTACCATGGACGCCTACACCTGTTGGGTGAAGAAAAGAGCAAGGGAGTTTCAAATGCCTTATGATTATGAAAAACCCATGTTCCCTGTGGTATCTAAACTACCCAACATTCCCATTGACACTATGGAGGAATACCAAGATACTTTGGCCAAGATAAGGTTAGAGAAAGACGCTTGGGAAGACAAGTTTCGTAAAACTGATGTGGAAAATAGGAAGTTGAAGAAACGGGTGAAAGATCACGAAGAAACCCTCTACTGTCAAGATGGATGGCTCATGAGTAAAGATGAGAGGATCCGTCGGAAAGACGCTGCAATCAGGAGGTATATCAAAGAAAGTAATAAAAAGCTTCAAGGCTCAACAAGCAACACTCTAACTCCTGACGATTGGAAGAATGTTGTTGACAAGCTGAGGACCGAAAAGGCCGAGTTGAAAGCTTACTATGGGAAAAAAATCATGAAGCTCAAGCTTCATAACGCATTTGGTTCTTCGTCCGATGAGGATGCTTAGGATTGTTTAGTTTTATTTATCATTTGCTTCTGTAGGAGCCATGCTCCAATGTTGTAACATTTTCCCATTATTGTAATAAAATGATAGTTTGTGTTCAAATGTTTGCAAGAAAATAATCTTTAAAATATTTGGAAAAATCATAAACTTTTTTGCATGCATCATTCTGCATTTCGAGTCTGTTGTCTAGAGTCTCTTCTTTTGGATTTTCCTCCATTAGACTGTCAAGCTGTCGCGCCCCAAAGTTTCTCGACCGCGCTCGCAATCAGATCACAGATACAATACTCGTTCAAGCAAAAGAAGAGTGATGGAAAACTTGGACCAAGAGAATATTGAGCTCCGTGGTACAGTGACCACCCTTCAAGAAAAGTTGGAAAGTCTCACTACTCTGGTTAACTCCTTAGTGGCCGCGCAGAATCAACAGCCACCACCCAACAGTCAAGCAACAGTGATATCTGAGATCACTACTCCAGTCTCTACAGTTGCATTCAGCATTCCATCTTTCTCCATGCCAGAAGGTTGGGGCACACCTTTCAGCTTCGGTACAGGATTTCGCCATAATGTCTCTGGGGTTCAAGCAACCACAACTGAAGCGCCTGCTGCACAAAGTTCAGTGTTCACTCCAAATCAGGGGGTAACCTTTTCTCAAGTCACTATGTCGGTTTCTCAACCCATTATGACGGTTGCAACTTCTATGGTTCACACTGTTCCTTATGAGGGCAACGAGATTTATCATGATCAAGGTGATAGCACAAATCAGCGTAACCTCATGGAAGATCTCCAAGAGCAGTTTAACAAGATACAGCTAGAAGTCAAAGCTATCCGTGGGAAAGACTTGTTCGGGAAGAATGCCCAGGAGCTATGTTTAGTTCCCAGTGTACAAATACCAGCTAAATTCAAGGTCCCTGACTTTGAGAAGTACAAAGGTAGTTCTTGTCCACAAAGCCATCTCGTGATGTATGCTAGGAAGATGTCTACCTATGCAGATAATCATCAGTTGCTCATCCATTACTTTCAAGACAGTTTGGCTGGTGCCGCACTGAAGTGGTACACAGGATTGGATAGCACCAATATTCGGATTTTCAACGACCTAGGTGAGGCCTTTGTCCGACAATACAAATATAACTCGGATATGGCTCCAGACAGATACTAGCTCCGATCCATGGCTCAGAAAGACCATGAAGCTTACAAAGAATGTGCCCAACGATGGAGAGAAACTGCTGCCCAGATTAATCCACCGTTAAAAGAGAAAGAGATGACAAAGATCTTCTTGAATACTCTTGCCCCATTTTATTATGAACGCATGATTGCTAGTGCTCCAAGTGATTTCACCGAAATGGTAAACATGGGGATGTGTCTAGAAGAAGGAGTCCGAATCGGACGTCTAACTAAAGAAGGTGGATCTTCAAGTGGAACCAAAAAGTTCGGAAGTGGTTTCCCAAAGAAGAAAGAACAAAGTGTTGACATGGTATCCCAAGGAAAGCCAAGAGGAAATGTCAATCGTCAACGACAGATTGCTGCTATCGCACCAGCCGTTAACGCAACACCAAATCCGGGATTTACCCCACAGTTTCAACAACGACAGCCTCGACAACAGGCTCAACAGTTCAACAACAATCAGAATCGTGTGCAAAGAGCTTTACAGTTCGATCTGATTCCAATGACCTACATAGAGTTGTATCCTGCTTTGATTGAAAGAGGTCTTGTTCAAACTAAAGCACCACCACAGTACCTGAGAAACTCCCATGGTGGTACAAAGCAGAGGTATCATGCCCTTATCATCAAGGAGCACCTGGCCATGATCTCGAGCACTGCATAGCTTTGAAACATGAAGTTCAGAGGTTGGTTAGATCAAACCTCCTCTCTTTCATAAATTTGAATCCTAATGTGCAAGCAAATCCGCTGCCCAATCATGGAGGGCATGCTGTAAACCTGGTACGTGAAGGCCTTGACCAATACAGAATCTACGACATAAACTTGTCAAGAGCAGATTTAGTACAAATGCACGCCACTCTTTGTCAAATGCGAGACTTTCGCCGACATCACTATGGTTCCTGTAGCATATGTTGCGTAGATCCTCATGGTTGTTAGACTGTGAGAAGAGATCTTCAAGTTTTGCTTGATGATGGTACTATTCAAATCTTCAGAAATAGGAATGAAGATGAAGTTAACATGATAGGATGTTATCCGTATGAGAATTTAGTCTCAGATATCAACTCGGTAACGCCTGAAGTTAACGTCATCGTTCCTCATTTCAACATGCCTGAGCGCATAGAGGTTACCTACAACAAACCAAGGGTTCCTGTCGTTCCTTTGATCATTTATCTACCTGGACCTCTTCCTTATGGCTCTGACAAGGCAGTTCCCTACAACTACAATGCAACAATGATAAAGAATGGACAAGAAGTTCCCACACCGACTCTTTCATCTGTTGTAAATATCGCCGATGTGAGTCGAGTAACAAGAAGTGGACATGTGTACACTCCACTACCTCCAAAGCAGCCCGTTGCTCCTGCAACCAGGCAAAATCCAGTTGATACACCGGTGGGAAATCCTGTGGAAACTCCTACCAGTAATCCAAACACTGATGTTGGCCAATCCAGTGGAACCAATGTCAATCCTGACTTTGATGAAATTCTGAAACTTATCAAAAGAAGCGAATACAAAATTGTGGATCAGCTTATGCAGACTCCTTCAAAGATCTCAATACTTTCGTTGCTTTCAAACTCTGAAGCCCATAGGGAGGCCCTGATGAGAGTTTTGGATCAAGCTTTTGTAGAACACGATGTAACTATTGACCACTTTGATGGGATAATAGCCAACATAACAGCTTGCAACAATTTAAGCTTCTGTGATGAAGAACTCCCCGAGGAGGGAAGAAATCACAATCTTGCTTTCCAAATTTCTATGAACTGCCAGTCAGACTCTTTATCCAACGTGCTGGTAGACACCGGATCTTCCTTGAATGTAATGCCGAAGACGACTCTTGCTCGTTTATCTTACCAAGGAATGCCTATGAAATTCAGTGGTGTAGTAGTCAAAGCATTTGATGGATCGCAAAAATCTGTTATTGGCGAAGTCAACCTTCCCATGACAATTGGTCCACATACATTTCAAATCACCTTCCAGGTCATGGACATTCAAGCTGCTTATAGCTGTCTGTTAGGACGACCATGGATCCATGAAGCAGGGGCAGTAACTTCTACGCTCCATCAAAAGTTAAAATTTGTAACAAATGGAAAGTTGGTAATAATAAGTGGGGAGCAAGCCTTGATGGTGAGCCACTTATCCACTTTCTCTTTCATTAGTGCTGACAATGTGGAAGGAACGCAGTTCCAAGGTCTCTCTTTAGAAGACGAATCTTCCAAAAAGAAAGCATCAACCTCTTCTTACAAAGAGGCAGTGAAAGTAGTAAAAGATGGAACTACCACTGGCTGGGGGCAAGTTGTGATCCCTACCAACAATGAAACCAGAGCAGGACTCGGATGTTCACCGATGTTCTCGAATTTCACCAAGAAGGATGAAACCCTTCATCCGATCAAAGAAACGTTCCTTAGTGGAGGGTTCCTTAACCCGATTCCTCAAGAGGTTAATGTTCTTATTGAAGAGTGTACCGAAGAAGGTCTCTCCGATCCTGAAGAAGAATGGAAATGTTATCTCAATGACTCAGGATACATATCTCAGGAAGAACCGTATGCACCGTTCTATCCTCCTTCAGAGAAATCCAAAGGCAAAGAAACTGAGCCTATTCCTGCAGAGGTTTGGGACACCTTGGGACAACTAAGTGGCAAGTATGATTATATGGTGAAATATACTGCACCTGAAAGTTCAAAGATTTCGATCGAAGACATCCAACCAACTGGATGGGGAGATCCCTTTGAATATAACATTCAACTAGAAGAGGCCTACAGGTTCTCTCAACTTTCACAGCAGCCTGAAATTACTAAAGATTTCAGCTTCAACGTATCTACCAAAGTTGATAACTCTGAAGATGTTTATTCTCACATAAACGCCATTTTTGAAGATGATGGGGAAGATGGCCCCGTAGTTGACTTGGAAAGTGTCTCAGACAATGAGTCTCTTCATCCAAAAGATTGGGAATTATATACTGAAGATCCAGAGCATGTGCCTCTTAAGAATACAAGTGACTCATCTTATGCTCTTCAAGAAGCAGAAGAAGATCGTCTCAGCACTACAAAGAACAAGGTTGACAAACCAGGACCTTCAAATCCTGCTCGACCAACGGTCAATGTCATCACTGAAGATGATTCAGAGAAAAGTTTGCCTGAATACATAATACACAGAGGAGTTTGTTGCTATTGGAAAGCTGTCGACGTTCCAAATGTTGTTCATCGCTCGAAGTAATCACCTCGCTGTTATTTTGACCTCCTGCCTGGCCCAAAGCAGAGAGATGTTTTATAGGGCTTTGCTTTTAAATGTTTTTTCTTTGTCCTGCCCAAATAAGTTTGTGTATAGGGCTTTGTTTTTAAAAGTTTCCCTCTTTGTCCCGCCCAAGACAAATGACTTTGTGTTTAGGGCTTTGTTTCAAAAATGAGTCATAAAAAAAGTGTCATTTTGAATTTCCTACACTATGTGTTTTATTTTTTTGATTTTTTCTGGAAATGGTAATCATAAAAAACCAAAAAAAAAACTTTTCAAAAATCTGCATACACTCTTGCATTCATAGTTTTTTCTGAAACAAACATAAATCATATGTGCAGATTTACTATCGATAAACCCATTGAATGCAATAACCCTATGCCCTCTCCCAACTTTGAGTTTCCTGTGTTCGAAGCCGAAGAAGAGGAAAAAGAAGAGATCCCGGACGAGATCTCTCGATTACTTAAACACGAGGAAAGAGCCATTCTGCCTCACAAAGAGTCTTTAGAAAGGATCAACTTGGGTTCTGAAGAAGACAAAAAAGAAGTGACCATTGGATCGCTGCTTGATGCTGATATCAAGAGTAAGCTGATAGATCTTCTCAAAGAATATGTTGACGTGTTTGCTTGGTCCTACCAAGACATGCCTGGGTTGGATACCAGTATTGTTCAGCATTACTTGTCATTGAAGCCAGAATGTCCGCTAGTTAAGTAGAAATTGCGAAGGACTCACCTTGATATGGCTAACAAAATCAAAAAGGAAGTTCAAAAACAACTCGACGCAGGTTTTTTTGTCACCTCCGAGTATCCTCAATGGTTGGACAACATAGTGCCAGTTCCGAAGAAAGATGGCAAAGTCAGAATGTGTGTTGATTACCGTGACTTGAACAAGGCCAGTCCAAAAGATGACTTTCCATTACCACATATCGACATGCTGGTCGATAACACCGCTAAGTTCAACGTCTTTTCCTTCATGGACGGGTTCTCCGGTTATAATCAGATCAAGATAGCTCCCGAAGACATGGAGAAGACATCTTTCATCACCCCATGGGGTACCTTTTGCTACAAAGTGATGCCATTTGGATTAAATAATGTAGGCGCAACTTACCAAAGGGCAATGACTACTCTCTTTCATGACATGATGCATGAAGAAATTGAAGTTTATGTGGATGACATGATAGCCAAGTCCAGCACAGAAGAAGAACATATTGAATACCTTTAGAAGTTGTTTCAACGACTAAGGAAATATCAGCTTTGCTTGAATCCTAACAAATGTACTTTTGGGGTTAGATCTGGAAAGCTCTTGGGTTTCATTGTCAACCAAAGAGGTATCGAAGTAGATCCCGACAAGGTCAGAGCTATTCAAGAGATGCCTGCACCAAAAACTGAAAAGCAAGTAAGAGGATTTCTCGGACGATTGAACTATATCTCCAGATTTATCTCTCAAATGACTGCTACTTGTGGGTCAATTTTCAAGCTTCTCCGCAAAGATCAAGGGGTTGTATGGACTGAAAATTGCCAGAAAGCGTTCGACAGTATCAAGGAATACCTGTTAGAACCACCAATATTGATTCCTCCAGTTGAAGGAAGACCACTAATCATGTACCTTACCGTGTTGGAAGAATCCATGGGTTGTGTGCTTGGACAGCAAGATGAAACCGGTAAGAAGGAGCATGCCATCTATTACCTGAGTAAGAAATTCACAGATTGTGAGTCTCGTTACTCCATGCTCGAAAAAACATGTTGTGCTTTGGCTTGGGCTTCAAAACGTCTTCTCCAATACATGATCAACAATACTACTTGGTTAATCTCCAAAATGGATCCAATCAAGTACGTCTTTGAAAAGCCTGCCTTAACAGGAAGGATTGCCCGATGGCAAATGCTGTTATCCGAGTATGACATCGAATAGCGTGCTTAGAAAGCGGTCAAAAGAAGCATTCCCGCCGATCATTTGGCGCATCAGCCGATTAATCAATATCAATCTCTCAAGTTTTACTTTCCTGATGAAGATGTCATGTACTTGAAGATGAAAGATTGTGACGAACCGTTACCTGAAGAAGGTCCTGATCCTGGATCAAGATGGGGCCTAATTTTCGATGGAGCAGTTAACGCTTTTGGCAATGGAATTGGGGCAGTCATCATCACTCCCAAGGGTACTCATATCCCGTTCTCCGCCAGATTGCTATTTGATTGCACCAACAATGTCGCAGAATATGAAGCTTGTATCATGGGTCTCGAAGAAGCCATTGACTTAAGGATCAAGATCCTAGACATATATGGAGATTCAGCCCTTGTGATCAACCAAATTAAAAACAAGTGGGAAACTTATCACCCTGGCTTGATTCCTTACAGAGATTATGCAAGAAGTTTGTTGACTTTCTTCAACAAGGTTGAATTGCATCATATACCTCAAGATCAGAATCGAATGGCAGATGCCTTGGCTACTCTATCTTCCATGTTCAAAGTCAGTCATTGGAACGATATGCCTAAAGTCAGAATTATGCTCCTTGAAAGGCCCGCCTATGTGTTTGCAACTGAAGCAGTCATCGATGATAAACCGTGGTTCCACGACATCAAACGCTTCCTTCAAACTCAAGAGTACCCGCTTGGGGCATCAAACAAATATAAGAAAAATCTAAGGAGGCTTTCTGGAAGTTTCTTCCTGAACGGAGATGTGCTATACAAAAGAAATTTCGACATGGTTTCGCTCAGATGCGTGGAGAGACACGAAGCAGACATGTTAATGCATGAAGTGCATGAAGGGTCCTTTGGAACCCATTCAAATGGGCATGCAATGTCCAAGAAGATCTTAAGAGCAGGATACTATTGGTTGACAATGGAATCTGACTGTTATAAACACGTGAAAAGATGTCACAGGTGCCAGATCTATGCAGATAAGATCCATGTGCCACCGACTCTACTCAACGTTCTCTCATCTCCATGGCCTTTCTCCATGTGGGGTATCGACATGATTGGAATGATCGAACCAAATGCTTCAAACGGTCATCGTTTCATCTTGGTGGCAATTGATTATTTCACCAAATGGGTCGAAGCAGCATCTTATGCTAACGTTACAAGACAAGTGGTTGTGAGGTTCATCATGAACAACCTCATTTGCCGATATGGTGTTCCAAGTAAGATCATTACTGACAATGGTTCAAACTTGAACAACAAAATGATGAAAGAATTATGTGAGGAATTCAAGATTGAGCATCATAACTCTTCTCCTTACAGACCAAAAATGAATGGCGCCGTGGAAGCCGCTAACAAGAACATTAAGAAGATCGTTCAGAAAATGGTTGTCACTTACAAAGACTGGCATGAAATGCTGCCATTTGCTTTACATGGGTACCGTACTTCAGTGCGTACTTCAACAGGGGCAACCCCTTTCTCTCTAGTATACGGCATGGAAGCTGTGTTCCTCGTAGAATTTGAAATCCCATCAATGAGAGTCCTCATGGAGACTAAATTATCAGAGGCTGAATGGTGTCAAAGCAGATACGATCAGTTGAACTTAATCGAAGAAAAACGTATGACTGCTCCATGCCATGGACATTTATACCAAGCGAGGATGAAGCAGGCCTTCAACAAAAAGGTTCGACCTCGTGAATTTCAAGAGGGCGACCTCATGCTTAAAAAGATCTTGTCTTTTCAACCGGATTCTAGGGGCAAATGGTCTCCTAATTACAAAGGCCCGTATGTTGTCAAAAGAACATTTTCTGGCGGCGCAATGACTCTTGCAACCATGGATGGTGATGAACTCCCACATCCTGTGAATACTGATGCAGCCAAGAAATACTTTGTCTAAAAAAGACAAAAGAACAGCTCGGTAAGTCGAAAACCCGCAAAGGGCGACTTAGGCAAAAATGAGCGTCTCGGTGGATTGAAAACCCGAAAGGGCGGTCCAGGCAAAAATTAGAGACAATAAACAGAAAAATTCATCCTGGTAGATTGAAAACCTGAAAGGGAAATCTAGGCAAAAATTAAGGATTTATGACAAAGTAACTGCATCAGCCCGTACTTCGTCACCTGAAGAGTCTTTTCATCAAAGGATCTCCGATCAAATCATCGCCGACCTGAAGCGACAAGCACAGTTGGAACTCAAAGTTGTTAGGGGGAATAGTGGTTATTGCTTTCCATGTAGCCTTTTCCGCATATTTACCATTTCCAACTCTTGTAAATACTCTATGGAATCACACCTTTAGCTGATTACCATCCTATTAAATAAATTTGAGCCTTGTGCCCATTTGTTTGCAATTCTTGATTTCTTCTAGCTTGCAAAATGACGCTTTAATTGTGATATTCACTTTTGAAAAAAAAAGTTTTAAATGAATTTACTTTTCTTTTTCAAAATAAAAGCGAAACTTTCCTTTGAGTCGTGAACAACAGAAGGAAACATCAACGGCTGTCTCCATAGGATGAACAAAAAGATTCTCCCTGAGAATTGTTCTCTTCCTCAAAAGAGATTACGAGATAACGGTATTCTTATCCCAAAAAAGAATTCCTAAATCAATTACCCCTCGCGGTAGAAAAGGTTCTTTTATCCCCAGTGATGAAGTTCTTTCATCTCCAGTGAAGAAGAAAAGATGCTTGTCTTCCCCAGAGAAGTCTAAAGCATGCAACACCATTCATCACCCGTGTTATCTGCACCGTGTTGAAGAACATTTGCCAAGTATCTGGTTGTGTTGCGACGTTGGTCCTTCTCCAGTATATACTTCTTTGTCTGTCGGTATCGTCAGCATGCATGCGACATTCATGACATTCATCTTTCATACATATTTGCATAATTTATGCATTCTTGCATTTTTCAATGTTTGCTTCGAAATCACTTGTTTAGGATGTATCTATCTCCAAAAGAAACAGGTATGGGCGTGTCATATCTCTAGTAGGTTGTCACCCATAAGCAGAAAGAACATCTTCTTTCTCCAGTTCCCCACTGAGATCATTCCTTGTGGAAGAAGGTTGCTTTAGATTCTCCTCTCAAAACGAAGGAGAAAATCCCCAGTTGAGTTCATTCCTCATTGGGTACAAAGTCTTGTTTCTTTCCAATTCATTCTGGGATAGAACCCTGTCTTTACCGGAGATTCAAATTCCGATTCCCCAAAATAGAGTCGTGAAAATTGAGCCATAAGCAATAGCCTCATCATTTGAGCAGCTTATGTCTCTTTCAAAAGATTTTTCCTCTCTAGGAAATCAATCATGAAGACCATTTGACATTCAGGGCTTATTACTGTTCACAAGGCTGAATAACCAGTAATTTCCCTAGTAAAGTCGTCAGGATCATTTTTATCACTTGGCTGATAATTGATCATGTCTTCAGAACCGCTATCACGAGGCTGGTAGTCGGTAACCTTTTGTTCTGGTTATATTAATCTTTGTCATGTCTATCACAATGCTGATAATCGGTAATATTAACCAAACCTTTGAAATGTTTTTATCATGTCATGTCTATCACCATGCTGATAGTCGGTAATACAGTTTCATATCTTTTACCTTCGCATTATTCTTTGTCAAGTCTATCACTGTGCTGATAGCCGGTATTGTCGATAGGTGAGCTTTTCTTTTACAAAGCTATCATTCCCCGGTGAGGAATACACTTGCTTTCCCGATAAAAAATTCTCTTCCTAAAATAGATTGAGACATATTTCCCGATCTCTTTTCCCCAGTGGAGTCAGTTCTTGGTGTCCCCTCGGTAAAGATGTCCTTGCATCATTCGCAATTTTGGTATCTTAGGTCCAAAATTCGCGTCTTCTGATATTTAATTCTCTTCCACCTTATCAAAACGAAGATTTTCAATCTTCATATCTCAGGTTGAAGAAACTTAAATAGGGGCATCTGTCATACCCCAATTTTTGACCTAAGATACCACCTCATATCATATCATGTGCATCATTTGCATCACTAACAAATTGCATAGCTTGTGTTTGCTACTTGTGACTCAGCAGGGTTTAATCAAGAAATCACTCATCAGTACAAGTAACAATCAATTAGGGTTTTGTTCTCCATTCATCTCAAAAGAACCATCTTCATCAACAATCAACATTTGGTCCTCAAAGATTCATTTCAACAAGCTCAAAAGCTTTGAATCAACCAGACTAGGGTTTCGACTGAAGACAGCATACTCCTGACTTTTGCTCAGGATTTGACCTAATGGCTTGGTACATTACCTCAAGAACCCAAATGCACCATCTTGACCTAATCTATTGGTTCAAGACATCTCCCACACAAGGATTGATCAACAGTGAAATTTCAAGTCATCAGACTAGGGTTTTGACCTATCAGGGACTGAAATCAGGGATCACATTTGGGAAACCTTAAAAAGCTCCAGGGAATCACTCAAAGGATTCAATCATCTTCAAATAATCCCTATGTCAATATCCAATGGAAATTGTACTTCAATTCAAGAGCCACAGTCATCAATTTCATCAGGTTCATAATTAGGGTTTTTAACCTAATTCACATAAACAACTGACTTTTTAATCAGGACATGGTGCCACAACTCAAAACATGGCTCAAGATCCTCCAATAACTCAATGTGATCCATTCATGCCATTCATTTGGTGAGGATAGCTTGATTCACTTGAAATCTCCAAAAACGCGATTCATCTGAAAAAGTCAACTGTACAAGATCACCATTGACTTTTTGGAAAATTTGGTTAACCATGACTTTTGAAGTTTTAAATCATCAACATATGATATTTGAAGTCATTTGATTAAGGAAAATCAAGAAAATCAATCAAGAATCAAAAAGTCAAAAGTTTGACTTTTCCAACTTAGAAATTTTTTTAAGTGTTTTCAATGGTTTTTACCAAACTTTGGAAGGGAATATCTCAAAATTTCACCTACAAACTGAAAAAAACTTCCAACATGAAAGTTGTAGATTTTGATCCAATGAACAACTTTGTCACATATAATTTGTTTCCATAAGATTAACCATTTGAGAGATATGGAGCTTCAAAGTTGGTATCTTTTGAAAAATTCACTAAAAACTTCATTTTTTCCAAAGTTCATGGATTTGTTTCACCCATTTCCTTAAAGATCTTGAAGAGGCTTTCAACTAGGGATTTGAAGTACATAACAAGAGCTTTCCAAAATGACAAAGAGCATGAAAAAATATGGAGTGGAGCTATGGTTTTGAATTTTGTCATTAGAGGTCCTTATGCTTGAGTTATAAGCCATTTTTTCACAAAGTTTGAACACTTTTTGGCAAATGATGCAAGCAATGACATAAACAAGTAATCAATGCAAGATATTTACCACTTGAGATAAGATTGGAAGAAGATAGGAAGCACTTGAGATTTTTAACCATGGTTTAGATTTTAACCATTTTGCATTTAATGCAAAGATTCCATTTTATCTCCAAATGCCAAATCACCATTCTAATCTCAACTTGCAAAGCTTAAACTTCAGAATCCTTGGCCTATAAATAGAGGTTCAAAACACATTCATTCTCACACCAAAACCTTCCAAAGCCTAGGTTTTCTCTTTCTTTCTTAAGTTGCAAGTTTCATAGTTTTCAAAGAGGTGGAAAACTCAACCTCCAAATCCTTGAAGTTATGGCCAAAGTGATGGTTCTAGCAACTCATAAACATCATATGGGATGTGTTTGATCCACTCATACACCCCAAAACACCTCAAATCTCAAAATCACTACCTCACTTCCATATGAACACATATTGAGCCTTATCATGCCAAATTTCATTCAAGCTCATTTCTGTCCAAACTAACCTTCCAAACACCATCCATATACTTCATATGAATGATCCAAACACTCATCATCAATCTGAAACACCTCCGTCATCAAATTCGATCCTCACTTGGCTCTACTGCAGATCGGGTGCTACCTCTTGATCCAGGAGTTTTCAGATCATTCCAGGCATTCAAACACCTTCCATAAGGTTCATTGAAGCTATCCAGATCATCAAACAACATCTGGAACCTCTCTTTTGCAGAATTCGATTTCCAGTTTTGCCACTTTTAAGGTAAGTTCTCTTGAACTTCAAACTCCATCATACATGCATCATAAATGAAATATTGCTTTGCCATATTGTTTCTGCACCATCACTGAATAATAACCCTCAATCAATTGCATCATATCATGATCATACACGATTTCACAATGATTTGTCATATTAGGGTTCTTCACTATTTCCAGAAAAATAATGATCTTAGAGTGAAAATAAATGAAATTAAAGGCCATCATCGTGTTCCTTGTGAAAAACCGAGTGAGATAGACTATCTACTCGATCAAAACAATTCAGTTTTAAGAATTTTCAAAAATCAAATGGGGATGGTGTTCTTGGCGCCATTTTCTGTTCAGAATTTTCAAATGTTAGTTTTCAAATATAATTAAACGAGCGTGTTATACTTACAAGCTGCGCGCACAGCTCAGTTGGCAAGTGTTTTGGTTGGTAACCTCCAGGTCGTGGGTTCAACACCCTTAGGGACCAAAACCCTTTTTTTAAACACTATTTTTCTTCATTTTTTACACAACTTCATGAATCATTTTAACCAATCAAATCATTTAGCCATTTTTTACACTTCTCATTTAACATATATATTTTATGATTATCCAAAAAAAATCACAAAAAAAAATATTTATTTGATGAATTTTTATTACGTTTAAAATTACTTGTTTTTAAGTGTTTTTTAATACTTTAAATATTGTTTTTTCATTTGATTTTTTAAAACCTAATCACTTGTAAATGTTTTGTGATCAAACCTTAATCACTTAGGTCTTAATTAGGCATAAGCTTCGTCTTTATCTTAATTAAGTTGACTTTTGTCAAAATTCAAACCGTTTTCAACAAACGATCAAAGTTTTTCAAAACGATGAAACCTCGCGTCTTTTAACAAAACAATAAACCATGTTTTATAAAATAAAACATGGGCCTCTCTTTTGAGTTGTAAGTCCCATTCCTTTCTTTGCTTTTGTACATATCTTCTTAAATGTTTTTGTACATAACTTTTGCAAAACTTTTGTTTTAAATCAAAAACTATGGTTTTCTTCAAAATCTTTTCAAAAAAAACACTTGGGCATCCCTTAAGGTGTAAGCCCCACTCCTTTGTATAAAATTAGGTTTTTCTTTATATATATGCCTATCTTTTTATACCTCGATCAATTTGATTTAAACCCTCGAATAACAAATCAAAAATTAGGGTTTTCTTCAAAATCTTCCTGGGCCTCCCTCAAGGTATAAGTCCCAACCCCCTTTGTAAATATTTGTTTACATAGCTTTGAATA
Organism: Vicia villosa; assembly: GCF_029867415.1. Classification (NCBI taxonomy): domain Eukaryota; kingdom Viridiplantae; phylum Streptophyta; class Magnoliopsida; order Fabales; family Fabaceae; genus Vicia; species Vicia villosa. The sequence continues at coordinate 1,160,513 of NW_026705136.1, read as the reverse complement.
AACTCATTGGGCCTCTCCTTGAGTATAAGTCCCAATTCCCGTGTACATAACCTTGTTTGACAAGCCGTTCATCCTTTAAGGTATATTTCCTTCATAAACTCCAATGTACACACACACTTTTTCATATATGTACTTGTTCATATTTGTTCATATACTTGTTCATACTTGTTCATATGCTTGTTCGTGTTATATATATATATATATATATATATCTGTTCATCTTAGTACAACACTAGGTTCCCCATAGCCTCCTATTGGGCTTCGTGCAAAGAATCTCCCTTAGCTAGGTTAGGACATAGAGTATGGTTTCTCGGTGAAATAGCTCTAAGAGCTCAAACCAACTATACCATGCCTCCTCTTGGGCTTCGTACAAACGACTGTGCCTCCCATAGCCTCCTCTTGGGCTTACAATGCAAGGACCCTCGATTGTCCCTCCCATAGCCTCCTCTTGGGCTTACAATGCAAGGACCCTCGGATAGCCTCCTCTTTGGCTTCGTACAAGGACCCACGGGCTTCTTAAAAGCATCCCCATATCCAAATCAAATACCCTAGGAGATTAGACATTTATCATCTCTATGATAGGAGTATCTCTTCTATATCATCACAATCAAACTTTCTTTTTGCCACAAGACTGGCTAATTAATCAAAAGTTTTTGCCACAAGGCTGGCTCATCAAAACTTTTTGCCACAAGGCTGGCTCATCAAAACTTTTTGCCACAAGGCTGGCTTATCAAAAGTTTTTGCCACAAGGCTGGCTAATCAAACTTGTTTTTTCCACAAGGCTGGCTAAACAAAACATCTTTATCATTCTAAGAACCATAAGTGGCACATCCCAGGTCTTATAATGAAAAGATTCAAACAAAAATCAAACAGATGTATGTGATGAAATAGATTAGATACATCGATCATTAAGATGACATTTGTCTCTTATCCTTTGCTTCCACTAGCATAAGTGGGAACTACGATTGCTCTGACTTTCTCAACATCCCTTTGAGAATACATAGGCACAAGGTCGTATACTTGGAGAGCAAAACTTCTATCTCCCTCAAACCACTCAAACCTTAGCATCCGTAGACCCCGAGCTACAGATGCTCTGATTCCCTCTAAGGGATATGTATGCAGAAGATTGCGATGATCTTTGCTAGCATAATCAAACAAACACCTTAGGTCCCACCTATCTCACAACAGAAAACCTCCCCCATTAACATAGCAAGAAATAAACAGTCAAACATAACAAAGAAACCTATAGAGTACTATAGATACGTAGGGTGCTAATACCTTCCCTTCGTATAACCAACTCTCTTACCCGGAATCTCTCCCCCCTTTTTGCATTGCTTTTAATTTTGTATTATTTGCATTGCATATCTTTTAAGGTTTGTGCAACTTTTTTCCTTTTCCTGCTTTGGAAACAATAAAAAGTTTGGTTGTGACAAAAAACAAAAATCATTTTCTTGATCATCGAGCCCAGAGAAGGCATCCGGTGTCTCATCTCGTTTTTCACGCGATAGTCTCAATCATATTCTGAAAGAATATGACTCGAGTTTTAGAAAGTTCTTATCTAGAAGTATTGGCAGAAGTCATCTTGCTTCTATGATATATGGTGTTTCTGGAAACAAAAGGATTGGCGTTGGCTATGAGGGTGATACCCCACACAAATTTGAACCTGTAGATGATATGAAAATCACATACAAGCCATTGTATAATCAGTTCAAATATGGCCACTCACATGATATTAGGCTCACTTCACATGCCAAAAGCTTTCATGCTACACACACTAAGAAGCATGTGACACAACCTAGAAAATATCATGCTGCTAAACCTAAAGAATATCATGCTGTACCTCGTGTGGTTTATTATTCCAAACCAAAGTTCAATCAGAACTTGAGGAAAACTAACAAGAAAGGACCCAAGAAGTTGTGGGTACCTAAGGAGAAGATAATTTCTGTTGCAGATGTCCTTGGCAGCAAAGAAGACAAAGCACAACATGTCATGGTACCTGGACTCTGGGTGCTCGCGACACATGACGGGAAGAAGGTCTATGTTCCAAGACCTGGTGCTTAAGTCTGGTGGAGAAGTCAAGTTTGGAGGAGATCAGAAGGGCAAGATTATTGGCTCTGGAACCATAAGTACTGGTAACTCTCCTTCCATATCTGATGTACTTCTTGTAGAAGGATTAGCGCATAACTTATTGTCCATAAGTCAATTAAGTGACAATGGTTATGACATAATCTTCAATCAAAAGTCTTGCAAGGCTGTAAGTCAGAAGGATGGCTCAATCCTATTTACAGGCAAGAGAAAGAACAACATTTATAAGATTGATCCTTTTGATCTTGAGAAGCAGAAGGTGACTTGCCTTATGTCTGTTTCTGAAGAGCAATGGGTCTGGCACAGAAGATTAGGCCATGCTAGTTTGAGAAAGATTTCTCAGATTAACAAACTAAATCTGGTCAGAGGTCTCCCAAATCTGAAATACAAATCAGATGCTCTTTGTGAAGCATGTTAGAAGGGCAAGTTCTCCAAACCTGCATTCAAATCTAAGAATGTTGTCTCTTCCTCTAGGCCGCTAGAACTTATGCACATTGATCTGTTTGGACCAGTCAAAACAGCATCTGTCAGAGGGAAGAAATATGGATTAGTCATCGTAGATGATTATAGCCGCTGGACATGGGTAAAGTTCTTAAAACACAAGGATGAGTCTCATTCAGTGTTCTTTGAATTCTGCACTCAGATTCAATCTGAGAAGGAGTGCAAAATCATAAAGGTCAGAAGTGATCAAGGTGGTGAATTTGATAACAGATTCTTTGAGGAGTTCTTCAAAGAAAATGGTATTGCCCATGATTTCTCTTGCCCTAGAACTCCACAGCAAAATGGAGTTGTAGAGCGAAAGAATAAGACTCCACAAGAAATGGCCAGAACCATGATCAATGAAACCAATATGGCTAAGCACTTCTGGGCAGAACCAATAAATACTGCATGTTATATTCAGAATAGAATCTCTATAAGACCTATTCTAAATAAGACTCCTTATGAATTGTGGAAGAACAGAAAGCCCAACATTTCATATTTTCATCCTTTTGGATGTGTATGTTTTATTCTGAATACTAAAGATCATCTTGGTAAGTTTGATTCTAAGGCACAAAAGTGTTTCCTTCTTGGATATTCTGAACGCTCTAAAGGCTACAGAGTATACAATACTGAAACATTGGTTGTAGAAGAATCAATCAATATCATATTTGATGATAAGCTTGGTCTTGAAAAGCCATAGCAGTTTGAGAATTTTGCAGATTTAGATATTGATATATCAGAAGCTGAAGATCTCAGAAGCAAAGGATCAGAAGATCAAGTTGCTGCGTCTTTAGAGAATCTCAGAATTTCTGAAGAGCCAACGGTCAGAAGATCTTCTAGACTCACATCTGCTCACTCAGAAGATGTCATTCTTGGAAAGAAGGATGATCCTATCAGAACTAGATCCTTTCTAAAGAATGGTAGTTAGAACAATTGATCAGAATCAGAAGATGAGAAGCTCTATCCTTCATCAGAAGCAAATTCTTTGTAACACAGCTGTCACTAAGCGCTTTCTGATGGTGAACACATGTTCACACAATAGGTAAAAGCGTGCGTGAAACTGATGGGACGCCGCCCTAGGTAACTGTATAAATCATTTCAAATATCACGTTCTCTCACCTAACGTCACTCATCATTAAATGCATTTGATTTCAATTGATTCTGTAACTGTTCATTCTCATAAATTTATTGCATTCTTTTTCAAATACGCCTCTATATATTCATTTCAAATCATAACGTTTATCTTTTTCGCTCTCATTCTCTCTCTTCTTGCATGCATTTCTGCAACTTGTTTGCCCTTTTCTCTAACCCTAAACACAAAACCAAAAAGAAATCCAGTAATCTCAGTTGTGCTGGAATGGATGCTTCATCATCACAAGTTGTTGGTTCATCTTCTCAGCAACATCAACAAGGAGAAGATCAACAGATTGTTCCTGTAGTCACTTGCTCGATTCCTAGGAATGAGTTGGAAGTGATTTGTGAATTAGTATTTGACTTTGATAGTCTTGAAGGACATGAGTTTCATCTCAAGGATGACATGCTCTTTCAAGGGTGGACGTCATTGTTTTCTGAGTTCTGTAGACCGGTTTACCCAGAACTGGTAAAGGAATTTTGGGTTCATGCTGTCGTAGCCCCTAAAGCTATTATATCGTTTGTTCATGGTAGAATGGTTATCATCACTGAGAACATTCTGAGGATGATGTTCGATTTAAGAAACCCTGCAGGTGTCTTTGAATCTGATCAGAAAACACATTGGGATGCCATTCTGACTGTTCTATGTACAGATGTAGAGAAAACAAAACGTGTCAAAGACATGAAGGATCTTTACAAAGTCTGGACCAAGATTCTTCTAGGGTGTTTCTATCACAGAAAATCAACTCATTCCCCATATTTTGTCAACAAGGAGCATCAATACATTCTGTACTGCATTGCCACTCAGAAGAAGGTTGATATTATCTACATAATTTTCAATCATATGTGGAATGCTGTAAGGGACTCCAGAAACGCTTTCAGAACGAAGAAAGGTAATATTATTCATTTTGGAAGAATAATTACCAATCTTCTGGTTCATACCAAGACTATTGAAGACTTGGAAGCTCAAGGAATTACCAAGGATCCTGTTACTGATACAGGAAGCTGCTTGAATGCCAACACCTTGAGGAAGATGAATCTTATTCAAGCTGTCATAGTCATTCCTCAACCTCTCCCTGGAGCAAGAAGCAGAAGAAATCCTGTTCTTGCTGAGTTAAAAATGTTCTTCAGAAGTGAGCTGCCAGAAGTTAAGGCTCTTTATCTTGACACTCTCAAGAAAGGTAGTGCTCAAGATGCTCCTACTAAAGGTGGTCGTAAGAAAGCTTCCACTTCCAGGCCTGCAGTTTTAGAAGATATTTCAGAAGCTGCACCAGAAGTTGTTGCCAATAAAGAAAGAAGGACAAAGCGTAAGTTTGATCGTCCTTCTGTTAACCAGGAGAATGAAACCCAAGAAGAAGTTGTTGCAGTAGTTGATGAGAATGCTGCTGAAAGAGAAGTTATTGTTGAAGAAAATCAGGAAGTATTAGTTGAAAATGAAAATACTGAACAAGAAGCTGATGAGAGAAGGAAGAAGAAGAAGAGAAAGTTGAAGAAAAATAAGAATGTAGAAGATGGAAAGGAAGTAGAAAAGAAGAAGAAAAAGAAAAGGAAATTAATAATAGTAGATTCAGATAAAGAAGAAGAGATTCCAGAAGCTGTGAATCAGCAAGAAGAAGAAAATCAAGAAGGAGTAACTCAAGAAGTTGAAGGTCAAGAAGCTGTGGATAGAGAGAAAGAGAGACTGGAAAATGCCAGAAGAAGAGAAATTTCTCTTGGGAAGGCGAAGACTGTGTATGAGAAGAAGAAGAAGCAGAAAAGACTTGAAGCTGAATTTGAAGCTCTTCAAAATATGTCCAAAGGTATACATATTTCTGAACCTGTCTCTATCTCTGTTTTTAATTCAGAATCTATACCAACAGAAGTTCCGGTTACCCCTCAACCAGAAATTCTACAAGAAACAGCCCCATCAGAATCACCTCAACTCACCCGTGTTCTCACACCTCCTTCTTCTCCCCATACTAATGTTCTTCCCCTCATTCTTCACCTATCACAAACGTTCTCTTTCCTCCCTCTCCATCCACAACCAATGTTGCTTCTGACCATCCCCTTGAAACCCTCATTCTTGATATCCAACCCCTGCAAACCCTCTTTCCTCCTCACTCAAATATCTCCACTTCTCAACCTCCTCCTCATACTAACTATGAACCCATTCCTTCTCCCTCACAAAATAATCCTTCCATCTCTGACCTTCCAGATTCTGCATCACATGAGCAATTGCTTCGTGATTGCAACTACACACCCAAGCCTCGTCCTGAACCTGAGTTAGTGGTATTAGACTCTGAGAATGAAGTAGAATCATCTCTTTGTCTCGATTGAGAACCTCAAACCTATTTCTTTCTGAGACCAGACTTTGCTATCACCAGACTCAAATCCCACCGGGAATTTTCTGTTGGTGTATGTTTTGAACTGTTAAATCTGAGACTGCAGACAGATTTAGAGACTTTGAAGGCAGCACATCATGCCAGGATGGATGATGTTGAACTCAGGAATCTCTGGAGGATGTTTAGAACACAGATGAACTATGAGTTCTGGAAGCTTCAGAAGATATGTGAAGCAGAAGCTCCTGGTCATCTTGGAATTCTTAGATCCTATGAAAAGTTTTGGCATAGTCCCCTTGGAGGAAGGTATTGTTTTAAAGAGAAAGCTTTTGTTTATGAACTGGCAGAAGCTTCAGAAGCTGAACAAGAAGCACACTCTTGGGAGATTGTTGTGTGGAAGCCTAAGTTTCCTGTTTTGATTGAAGATTCTTAATGGCTATTCCATCGGCTTATGGCGAATTCTTCTGAGCTGGCTCCTACCATGGCTGTTCCTGAGGTTGTCTATCATCTAGTTGTTGCTGCTCCCATTCCTCCAAAGAATCTGGCTGAGATTCTTCAAGCTCTGAAGAATGGAGATTCTGATCTTCCTACCCCAAAATATAACGAAGATGCTTCTATGGAAGAAGCTGATGCAGAGAAACAAGATGCTGAGAATCATTCTTCTGAGAAAAGCCCTGTTCCGGAAACTCAAGAAGATGTTCTTACTTTGGATGCTTCTGTTGGACATGCTATCCCACTGAATGCTGATGGTGAAACTTCTGGTGAATCCTCTCGTCTGGAGAAGACTTTGGAGGCTCTTCAACAGAATCAAGCTGTTCTTGCTTCTCGCCTGGATAAGCATGATGAAGCACATGAAGAGTTTATGACTTTCATGAAGAAGCAAACTGAAAGCACTTATGGGATTCACGACATGCTGGCCAAGATCATGTCTAAGCTAGGCTAGTCGTAGTCTCTTGAGTCTTAGTTGTCTCTTGTTCTTGCATTTGCTTTCTTGCATTGATTCTTGTATATTCTGATATCTTCTTATGATCAATGAAATCTTCTTTTCTCTCATATTGTTTGTTTTTTCATATGAATCTTTTATGTTTTTTGATGTTATGACAAAAAGGGGGAGAAAATGTGATAAATGATCTGATTTATATTATCAGTTGCTGGGAGTAAGTCTCCACATTTCTAACAGAATTTGCAAGTTCTATGTCCTTGAGTTTTTTTGCAGGATTGAAGACATTCTAAAAAACCTCAACATGAGAAGCAAAGACATGGGGAAAAGCAATTCTATATAGAAACATGCTCATGGGATCTGAAGCAAGCTTAGCGCTATGAAGCTTCAAGATCAGAAGTAAGAAGGAAGAATGTTCTGATATTCTCGTGGCAAAATATTCTATAACACATTCTTATTCCTTATATGTTCTAATGCATTTTTTATGTGTTCTGATACAATTTGTTTTGTGCTCTGATACATACTATATGCTCTGATACATATTTTCTGTTCTGATTCATTCATGCTCTGACTTTTGTCGTTTAGTTTGTTCTGAAACATTTCAGGATGTAGAGATGCTCTGATGATGCTCTGGTACATTCAATAATGTTCTGATACAATCTAGCATGCAATGCTTCAAGAAGAAATTCAAAGCTCTGAAGCTATCCTATGGAAGCAAGAAGCAGAAGCTCTGAATGTTCTGAAGTTCTAAGCATATGTGATCGTCTCAACTGAAATGGAAAATACTCAGGGAAGTCCTTTATTTATAAATTTCTTCCAATATTTATTTCAGGGGGAGATTATTTATCTCAGGGGGAGATTGTTAATCTCAGGGGGAGACATATTCACACACTATGTTTATATGCTTATGCTATAACTGTGTAATTGTCTTTAGCCGTCTGATATTCTGATAGCAAATTCATATCATTTATATATGTTTTTGTCATCATCAAAAAGGGGGAGATTGTTAGAACAAGATTTGTTCTGATCAATATTCTTAGTTTTGATGATAACAATGTATATGAATTTTGCTTGAGATAATGTGGTACTCTAATTCTATGCAATTTCCATTTCAGGAAATATATAAAAAGTATGCAAAAAATCAGCGCAAGAAGCACTGACTCAGAAGGTTCAAGTATGCAACATCAAAACATGCTCTCGCAAGACATCAGAAGATGGTCAAGCAGAATCAGAACACGGTCTATTGAAGCATCGGAAGAACTTGAGATCAGAAGCAGAAGCACTGAAGTTCTCATGGTATCACGCTAGAAGCACTTTAAGGTCAAAAGACAAGAAGATGCTTTGCACCAAGCTGTTTGACTCTGATGATATTCAAACATTGTTTATACAAACATCAGATCAGAAGAAAGTACAAGATGGCAGGCTACGCTGACTGACAAAAGGAACGTTAGAAGCTATTAAAGGCAACGTCAGTTAAAGCAGGAAAAGAAAGGCTCGAGGTAGTTAAGAAAAGAGTGAAACATTAAATGCAATGCTGTACGGATCACGCAACGCATTAAATGCTCCCAATGGTCATCTTCTCAAACGCCTATAAATAGAAGTTTTGATGAGAAGCTGAATATAACACTTTGCACAAACATACAGAAACGTTGTCAAATTCAAAAAGCTCTCAAACTTCATCTTCAACCTCACTTCATTACTGTTGTAATATCTTAGTGAGATTAAGCTTAGACTTTAAGAGAAATATCACAGTTGTGATTATAGCTTTTAAGAAGCCTTGTATAACTCTTGTAAGAATTTGTTTACATTCATTTGTAAAGAACTAGAGGAGATCAAGTTGTGATCGGATTCTTTAGAAAGTCTTAGAGGTTATCTAAGCATTGTGTTCCTAGAGTGATCAGGTTGTGATCAAAATACTCTAGAAGACTTAGAGGTTATCTAAGTGGAAAACCATTGTAATCTTGTGTGATTAGTGGATTAAATTCTCAGGTGAGGTAAATCACTCTAAGGGGGTGGACTGGAGTAGTTTCGTTAACAACGAACCAGGATAAAAATATTGTGTTCATTGTTTTTATCTTATGAGTTTTTAAAGTCACACTTATTCAAACCCCCCTTTCTAAGTGTTTTTCTATCTTTCAATGGAATGGGCTGAAAGTGACTGTGCCAAGAGATTCTTCGTGCCCTAGTTCTTTTATGATTTTGTATTCATGGAACCCTAGCCTCTCCTATTTTCGTCCCCCCTCTCTTGCAGAATGATTAGGATATATATATATATATATATATATATATATATATATATATATATATATATATATATATATATATATAAAGATTGGGTCAGAATCTTTGCATCAAATCCCATCATTTAGCATATAGAATATTTGATCAAATATTAGATGGAAAGTTGCTAATTTTGTATCAATCTCTTTCCAATCATATCTCCGCGAAATTTTCTTTGATTTGCATTGATTTGGAGCTTCAATATTTTATTGGGAAATAAGCAAATGCAATCTTTTATATTTTCTTATTATTTATTGTATTAAGTTTGACTTTTAATGAATAAAAATAAAAAATAAATAAAATAAGTAAAAGAATAATGCATGAATGGGTTTAAGAGTCGTGGACCATGTTAGAAACAAGTTTCAAACATAAAAATATAGGCCCATTTGCAAAAATATCCATTTTGAGCCATATCTCCCTCAATTTTTAAGATATGGAAGATTTCTAGGACTTTTTGGAAACCTCAAGATGTCCTCTACAAGCCACTTTGGAATATATTTTTCATTTGGAGATTTTATCTCGTGGATATGGCTCCTGACAAAAAACTGCTTTTGGTTGACCTTTGAAAAGGACCTATAATCTTTTGGACCATATCTCTTGAATGAAGCATTTATGGCCTTGGCATGTGAGAGGAAAAATTATAGAGAATCCAATTTCTTTCAAAATAGGCTTTGGTTGGGAAATGTTTGATACTCCATGTGAAAGTTATGGCCAGTCAAAGTTGGGTTAACTTTCTTAGTTAAAAACCCTAATTTGAACTTTTGACTTTGTTCATTTCTGAATTTTTATTAATGAATCATGATCAACCTTTGATAAAATGATGGATATAACCTCAAATACTTGATTTTGACCAAAATTCTTGAAGTTTGACTGTATTTTGACTATAGTTGACTTTTGGGTCAAACTAGTCGACTGTGGATTAACTGAGCATTTGAATGAGTAATTCTTGGAATTAAAGCTTGACTTTTGACATGGAGATGCCTTGAGTAAACCCTTGAGCCTTGATTCATTGAAGATGAAATGAGGAGGGCAAATTTTTGGGTATGAAAGCAGCCCCTGTTCAATCTTCTTAAACTTGAAGAGTCAGATAGGCACGTCTGCCTATCGTGATCTAAAGGTAGAAGATGATTGAACACAGAAGTGCCCCAAAATTTGCATTTGCTGGTGCTAGCCAGAGTATTATAGGCTTAGAGATTCCATTTGAAGGAGATCACAACCAACGGGATGAGATTGTGATAATAATATTTCTTGTTAGCATGAATCCCATCCTGAATTGTAAAATTAGCTTGATGCAATGTTATGATGCATGTAATGTATGATGCAGTGAGCTTCCCAAAATAAATGAGAGCAACATGCATATGCACTATGTATGAATGAGGTATGTAATTGAATGATGCATGACTGTTAGTTATGTTAGTTGAAGTATGTTAGTAACTTTGGAAGAAAAAATAAAACCCTTGTTTGTTACCGGTGAAGTTTTGAAGAAGATCACTGTCGAGGGACTAACGTGATGAATAAACCCAATTGAGGAACCCTTTGTAAAACCCTGTTGTAAAACCCTTTGTAGATCCTTTGTAAAATAGTTCACTTGCCACCCCAGTTTACCTACACCAAAGTTCCTAGAAAGGACGAGAGATGTATGGACACCACTATGTGGTTGAAGCGCATTAGTGACTCTGTATAACAATCCATGATCAGGGAAAATAAATCCCTTTTTGCTGCTGCAGATGATGTTAATTAGCGAGAAGATTTGAAGGAGATCACTGCCGAGGGACTAACGTGATGAATAAATGTAGCTAGCAATAGTGAGGGTTCGCAGTTTGTTGTATAGAAGATAATCAACTTGCTATAGTGCTAGCAAGCTTTCGCAGTTTGTAAATAACCCACTTACTATAATTCTAGTAAGTCTTCGCAGTTGGTATAACCCACTTACTATAGTTCTAGTAAGTCTTCGTAGTTGGTGTAACCCACTTATTATGGTTCTAGTAAGTCTTTGTAGTTGGTGTAACCCACTTACTATGGTTCTAGTAAGTCTTCGTAAACACTGAACTTCAGCTAGCTGACATCTTCATAAAAGCTCTTGATGCTACATAGTTTGAGAACTTGCGAAGCAAGTTGGGACTCTGCATCCTTGAAGAACCATAGAGTCAACAACATCAAAAAAAATACAGGTGGAGAAGACACTTCTGTTGGTTTGGGCAACATTTGTGGCCAAACAACGAGAGAAGTATTGTGTGTCACCCCAGAACAACAAGAATGGTGGTTGTGTGTGATCAATAATTCTATTTGCTTATCTTTGTGTTAATTTGTTTGTGCTTGTGCTACTCTTGTGGTTGTCTGTCTGTTTTTGTCTGAACACTGTGTGCATACTGGTGATGTATGCTGTTTGTTTGTATTAGCTTGTGTTTTTGTGTTTTGGCTATCCGCTGCAAGTTTTTCTCTGGTATGGTGTGACAGGATGTTTTAGCCAAAAATTTGCCAAAGGGTGAGATTGAAGGTGTTTGCATGTTGGCTGCATTATTGGTAAAACATATCTGGTTGATTGTGTATATGCAGGTTGCATATATGTGTGGAGCTAATACAGGTTTTGTAGTGAATGTCATGATCGATGTCATGACATCCATGTGTGACAGCAGGAGCTGTTAGTGTTTATTAATTGTGTTTCCTGATTTATCACTTTTATCTGTTTAGGAAACTTTTTATTGAGTGCTGCAAATTTCGTTCAGAAGATCCTACTAACAGCACATTGTGTAACAGACAGTTGGCGTGTGAATTAGGTTAACTTTGTTAACCCTAATGTGTTTCTTAAAAAGCCCAAGGCCCAAGACTGCATATAAAAAGAACTGCAATCCTAATTTGGAATGCAGATAGAAGATTGTGTATTGTGAAGAACTACTGTTTTATAACTGTCTCGTGTGATCCACGCTATTATCTTTGATGAGTGCGTTGGAATTAGTTTGTGTTTTTGTTGTGTCACTCTAAGCTTTTAAGCACGAGTGTGTGTCTCTTGATTGAAGCTTTAAAGCAGATCAAGGTGTGTTCTTGAAGTGTGTCTTCTATCTGTAATTGTTTATTTTTTTTGTGTAATCACTATTGTGATTGAGGGGGAGTGGAATGGAGATATTCCATATCTAGGTAGAACCTAGGTAGAAGGGTCATTGGGTAGTGATTAAGTGAGAAGTTGTAAACGGGGGAGTTTAGCTTTGAATTGATACTACTGATAGTGGAATTCATCCCTGGCTTGGTAGCCCCCATAGTAGGTTGTTTGAACCGAACTGGGTAAACAATTATGTGTGTTCTTTACTGTTTTATGTTGTTTTGTTATTACTGTCTGTGCTGCGTAATTGTGGATGTCATAACATCCAGTTTGACATCGAGCGTGTGTTACTAGAATTTTCAATCTATATCTGGCGGTGACCCTCGTATGGATAGAAGCTAACGTCATCTGGTACCATACAGTAAAGAGATACTCTGAATGGCTCGAAAACACCTTTCCCTCTGCATGAGGCAAAAAGTAGCCGCACGAGGCCAATCCTCATTGTACTGTGTCGCAACTTTCCACCTGGAGATGCGAGGGAAGAAGGAGATGATACATCCCTGAAAAATGTTTCAAATATAATATTAATTACATGTATAAGGAATGAATTATGAAAATATTAGTAATAAGGAATTACTATAAAAAACTTGCAACACCATGTTATCTACTTTGTCTTTCAAAGATAACCCTCGCCCAACTTCGAGTACAGGTTGACCAAACAAGCGGCCCCTAGTTGTACTCTTGAATCGTAGTCAAGTCTTTGAAGTATTTGAGGTATACCACATCGACAATTGTAGCACTTTTGTCCACAAACATGGGCGTGACAATATAAAATAAGAGGTAACACCTCAATGTACAATGTCAGTGGTACTCAAGCGCCTCATCATTACCCTTAGCATTCTTAGCCTCTTTCACATGATCATTATAAAGCGTTTCCAAAAAGCTAAACTGTGCATGAGCACCTCTAGTGCGAGCTTCCTCCTCTGACGCCTTACCAGGGTCAGCCCCCAATAATCTGACCATCATATCAACCCTTTGCTCTTGCCAGATTTCCCGTGGTTCAGTAATTTCCCCATGATGGGAAGATGTAGTAGTAATGAGATATCATCCAAAATGATGGTCAACATGAGACATCATCCAAAGTGACAATTATAAATGAATGAAGGGAGTAGTTTTGAACATCCTCATAGGTATTTGATGTTTACTATCTCAAAAGTGATACCTATCACATATATGATGATCTATCCAAACAGAAATATCTCAACAATTAATTGAAAATTTTTGATAAGAAGATTCTATCCTGTGAGACTTTAGTACAATTGATAATTTTTAGATTTGGTGATTAGTAAAAAAATGGGGGATGAGTGGTACATGCAAAACACTTCAACGACTAAATCAATTTTTCATATAATTAAAGTGAATTAGGTTATGAACCCAACAAATCATTCATTAGTATTTGTCATACTAAGAAGAAGACCAACCATCCTATGTATAAATCTAATCACAGTCATGAACTCGGATATCTTGAACCCTTATATTTTTCTAAAATGCATGACTTAAGATGGTCTAAATGGGATGACTCATGATATCTTACATCCACTAACGCAAAAGGATCCAAAAACATTTGGGTACTAAAAATTAAAAAATTTATTTATTTTTAAGGAATGAATTGTTACTTTAAAAGGCAAAATGGAAATTGAAGACAATGCAATGCATGAGTTTGAAGATTCCACCAAAGAAAGATGGTCCTGATAATCTTGATGGTCAAGATATCTCTCTCAACATGAAATGATGTTATAGATAATCTCTCGTGTTAAGTTATTTAGATTATAAAGGCTGTTGTGTTTTTGGTAAAACACTTGATCGAGAATAAACTCGAAAAAACTTCAATTAATTCTCTATCAGGTACTTATTTAAATTCTTAGTCTATTTGATTTATTTTCACTAATCATTAGTTATGAGAAATAAATTACTCTAGTAAAGGGGTGCAAAATCAAAACAAAGGGGGTGAAGATATCAATATCAAAGGCCAAAGTTCTCCAAAGCCCAAACAAACTAAGGAAGCATAAAAACATCATGTAATCAATTAAGCTTAAAGGGTTTATCGATTAATTCTTTTGAATTTAAATTTTGCGCCAAAATTGTAAAGTATTCACGTATTTAAAACATTCAAAACTGTTAAATCAAAATCATATGATTTAAATTAATATTCTTAAAATACAATTTAAATTAATATTCTTAAAATACAATATATAGAAATTAAACATTAAACTTTCTAATATTAAGTTAATGATCATGCAAAAAATACGCATAAGCTTCCAAACATGACATCTTGCACCAATAAAGAATGAAAAAAGTTTGTACTCGTGAGTATATACGGATAAATCCTGTCATAGTACGAGTCCGATGACTTGTTGGACATCTACTAGTAAAATTTACGGGTATTTAATGTTGGGTGCAAGTGTGAGTGGTTAAAGTCCCACTTCACCTATGAATGTGTGGAAAGTTGGATTTATAAGATAGAAGATCCATTAACCTAACATATTAAGATTTTAGGTTGAGATCCGATGTCTTCCTCTCTTGTGGTCCTAGAGCACTTGTTCTGTTGGTGCTCCCGACTTCCATGGACTCCAGAACAGTGGTATCAAAGTCGTGGGTTGGCTTCATGGGAGAGCGGGAGCTGGATCCGGTGTTGGATCCTGTTATAGGATGTGGGACACTCACATTTGTTGGGGAGAATGTAAGGTGCAAGTGTAACACCCCATTTTTACCCGACAATTATACAAGAATCAGAGTTTCAAAATTTCTCAACAAATAAATGAGGCGTCACATGGTCACTTCATAACAAATCACTTTATCGCATTTAGCGGATACATAGCACTTTCTTTAATCAATCAACAAGTTCTCAGGAATATAATACTTTTTAAAACAGAATAACTTCTTTTATTAATAAATCAGCGGAATCATAATTCTCTGTTTCTGAATCTAGTAACATCTTATTCACATAAATAACATCATATTAATAAAGAAACTTCACTTAACATATCATCCTAATAAACCAAGATAGTCATAATAAAACAACAACGTCATAAACATCATAAATCGTCCCCCCGAGTGCTACGTATCAGAGCGACAACCGACTCGATTAACAACAACTAAATCTTCATACTCGAACACCTGCACGTTACCAATATAAAGGCAACGGTGAACAAGAGAAAAGGGTGAGATATCAAATCATATAAGTGAGCGCATGATACATTGTATATTAGGATTCAGACATATATAGTTATCACATCACCGGTATTAATATTGCCATACACGTCATGCTTTCACCAATTCACAAATCTCACATACTTTTCATCGCATCATAAGTCACAACACTTCATATTCGCATCAATTATATATATATATATATATATATATATATATATATATCAGTCATTTACTTTGCAAGCCAAGTCATGATACATCACATGTATAAATTACAATTTTAGTCCTAAAACATCACCGCATATAAGTCATACATCTAGTCAGAAAACATCACATATAAGTCACACATCTAGTAACCAAACATCACATATAAGTCACATAAGACCTATTTAGTTAATCGCATTCACAAGTATTGATATCATCATACTATTCATAAAATCATCGATTCACATCTTCACATGCTTCCATCATTTAACAAGTCACGAAATACAATCACGATATAGTCACAAAACGTTAGAACTATGAATCACATAAGACACATGGGGCATGACTCATGTATATGCATGTGGTACCAATCGGAGCTTCATCCCTCGTCACTAATTGCCAATTTAAAGGCACAAGGCATAAGCCTTCGTTACTAATTTGCCAATCCAGGCCGTCACAGAGTATGCATATGAAATGTGACTCGACAAACAAGACATACACAACATACTCATCGCAATCACCCATTGTCACGACGCATACTCCTATATCACTGATAATTACCAATTACTAGAGGTAATTCAACGTCACAAGTAATCTTCCATCTTCACATAGACATAAAATCATCACAACATCATCATGCTTCGGTATATCACGAAAAACATATAACTTAACATATTAACAAAATCATCACAGCATCATCATTTTTCGGTATATCACAACAAATCAACACATTAAGTCAATTCACATTAGCCTCATAATTCTCTACAAATTAGTCGTTTATTTAACTCACTAATCCAATATCATCTAACCAAAATTATTCACCTAATATTCTCTAATTAATAAGATATATCATGCGTCACTACCGGTTATCTAATTTCCGGTTAAATCCTTAATATTCACGAATTTACGAATTTTCAGCTATACTCCCAAGTCACTATAAAACACAGCTCAACCGGTTAATTCGGATACAATTCTATTCTTTACCGGTTATTTGATTCGTTCGGTTAAATTCACTACTTACAGCTATCATAATAATCATTCTATTATCTGCCAAATTCTAACTTACTGTTATCTCACTACTGCAGTTGCTGAGTTCCTATTAATTTATTTCTAATTATTACCAACTAAATATATTACCCAGAATAATAGTCTACCAAGAATGCTTACTAATGTGCGGTTTCCACCTATACTTAAACAGTCATTTTTCACTGGTACAGTTCCTTAATTATCTCACCATTATTATCCTACTTTTTTAATTATTATTCATTTCATAATCTATATTTCATTTCCATTTATAATATACCATTACATATATTAAGTAACAGTATTGGAACCATAAGTAAAACAGAACATATATGAGAAAACAGAGAACAAACAAAATAACATCACACAATGGAATAGCACAAAACGAGAACAGTGGCTTAATGGGTGTTTCATCTCTTATACATACCATTATATATATATATATATATATATATATATATATATATATATATATATATATATATATATATATATATATATATATATATATATATATTCTTCAATGAAATAGTATGGAAGCAAAGTATAGCACATAGCGAAATAGCCTAAGGACTCAATGGCATGGCTTAAGTACCAGTATAAACATGATACAATGGAAACAACATGAAATGAAAAACAAAAATCACCATAATGGGTGCCGACCGGCAACCCTTCCCACCACCCGGCCATCGCGGCTGCCGACCATCGCGACTTTCATTGTCGGACGTCGTGGCTCATGTTGTTGGCCGTCAATGGCCTAGCTGCCGAGCGGCAACATCCAATTTCTTATTTCCTCATTTCACTCAACATCAATATCATGTTTATTTCCATACTTCATATCTCTTCTCTCCGATAACGTTTTCCTTTAGACAGAATAACAACACTAGAACCTCATTACATTTCTAGAACCCATATTATTCTTAACAATTTTTAGTAACGAAATATCTCTAACAGAAAACAACATCACAATTTCCAGAATTCATATTATTCTTAACAAATCCCAATTTTCCAGCAACTATCAACACAAGATAATGCAATAATTTAACACGTCTACTTTCTCACACACAATTGTTCATAAGCCCCATTATAGGAAGAAAATCCCACCCTTACCTTATTCAATTTGAAGCAACTTTATGGGTCTCCGATTGCACTTCCGATTAGGCACCATGGATGGAAATGTTAGAACAAGAAATGTTCTGATCAATATTCTTAGTTTTGATGATAACATTATGCATGCATTTTGTATAAGACGATATGGTACTCTAATCCTTTACGTTTTCCATTTCAGGAAAAGTATTAAAGAGTATGCACAAATTAGCGTTCAGAAGCACTGACCCCGAAAGTTCTGGATGGCTTCATTAGAACATGGTCTGGCAAGACATCAGAAGATGGTCCTGCAGAATCAAACATGATCTGGAAAGCATCAGAAGATGGCAGTCAGAAGTAAAGCTCTGAAGCTCTGATGGTATCACGCTCAAAGCACTTCAAAGTCTGAAGATAGAAGTTGCATCTGCACCAAAGCTGAAGACTCTGATATTCAAACGTTATTATCTTCACAATCTGAGTCCAGAAGAAAGTACAAGATGAAAGGCTATAACGTCAAATCTCATACTGACAAAAGGAACGTTAGAAGCTACAAAAGGCAAAGTCAGTAAAAGCAGGAAAACATGGATCAAGGTAGTTGACAAAAGTGTGAAACATAAAATACAGCATTGTACTATTCATGCAAAGCATTAAATTCATCCTAACGGTCATTTCCTCTCAGCGCCTATATGTAGAAGTTCTGATAAGAAGCAGCATACAACACTTTTGCGCAAACTTACAGAAACGCTGTCAAACTGAAAAACAAAATGAACTTCATCTTCAACCTCACATCTTTGTAATATCTTAGTGAGTGTTAAGAACTAGAACTTAAGAGAAATATCACAGTTGTGGTTACAGCTTTTTAGAAGAAAGTTAAACTCTTGTAAACTTTTATTTTACATTGATTGTAAAAGTATTCCTAGAGTGATCAAGTTGTGATCAGGATACTCTAGAAGACTTAGAGTGTTTCTAAGTGGAAAACCATTGTAATCAGTTGGATTAGTGGATTAAATCCTCAATTGAGGTAAATCACCTTGTCAGTGGTGGACTATAGTAGTTTGGTTAACAACGAACTAGGATAAAAATCATTGTGTTGATTATTTTTATCTACCAAGTTTTTGAGTTACACTTATTCAATCCCCCCTTTCTAAGTGTTTTTCACTCCTTCAATTGGCATCAGAGCGCTGGTTCTAGGTGCAAGCACTTAACTGTGTTAGACAAAAGATTCAGGGAGAAAAACACAAAATGGTTGATACAATTCCAACTCCTACTCCTGAGCAAAACAACAATGGTAACAATGGAAGCAACAACTTTAATGGTTACAATAGACCACCAGTCTTCGATGGAGAAAATTTTGAGTATTGGAAAGATAGACTTGAAAGTTATTTTCTATGTCAAGATGGTGATCTATGGGACTTAGTGTTGGATGGTTACACACATCTTGTAAATGCTCGTGGAGTCAAGATTACAAGACAAGCTATGAGTGATGATCAAAAGAAAGAATTCAAGAATCATCACAAGTCAAGGACTATTTTGTTGAATGCTATCTCTCATGCTGAGTATGAAAAGATAACAAACAGAGATACTGCTCATGACATCTTTGAATCTCTGAAGATGACTCATGAAGGAAATGCCCAAGTCAAGGAGACAAAGGCTCTGGCTCTAATCCAGAAATATGAAGCGTTCAGAATGGAAGATGATGAAAATATTGAAGCAATGTTCTCTAGATTCCAAACTTTAACAGCTGGATTGAGAGTTCTTGATAAGGGATACACAAAACCTGATCATGTTAAAAAGTTAATCAAAAGTCTTCCCAAAAGATGGGGACCAATGGTTACAGCATTCAAGATTTCCAAGAATCTGAATGAAGTATCTCTTGAGGAGCTGATAAGTTCCTTGAGGAGTCATGAGATCGAGCTAGATGAAAATGAGCCTCAAAAGAAAGGTAAGTCTATTGCATTAAAATCTAATAATAAAAATGTACTAACGCTTTTCAGGCAGAAGAAGAAGATTCTGACGAATCAAAATCAGAAGAAGAAGAAGAAGAAGAACTATCTCTTTTATCCAAAAGAGTAAATCAACTCTAGAAGAGCAAGCAGAGAAAGTTCAAGAACTTCAAGAACTTCAAGAGGCCTGAAAAAGGAGAATCTTCTGAGCACAGAAGTTCTGGCAAGAAGAAAGTGACATGCTATGAATGCAAGGAACTTGGACACTACAAGAGTGAATGTCCAAAGCTTCAGAGGGAAAAGCCCAAGAAAAGATTTGAAAAGAATAAAGGTTTAATGGCCACTTGGGATGAATCAGAATCTTCTGATCAAGAGTCAAACTCTCAAGATGAGCAAGCCAACATAGCACTGATGGCAACTATTGATGGAGAATCAGAATCTACATCAGACTCAGATTCTGAAGAGGTATTTTCTGAACTTTCTAGAGATGATTTAGTTTCCAGCTTAACTCAACTTCTGGAAGTCAAGAGTCAACTTAGTATCAAATACAAAAAGCTGAAAAAAGCTCTTTGCATCTTGTCATACCCCAATTTTTGACCTAAGATACCACCTCACATCATTTGCATATGCATCATTTGCATCTCTAACAAATTGCATAGCTTGTGTTTGTTACTTGTGACTCAGCAGGATTTAATCAAGAAATCACTCATCAATACAAGTAACAATCAATTAGGGTTTTGTTCTCCCTTCATTTCAAATGAATCATCTTCATCAACAATCAACATTTGGTCCTCAGAGATTCATTTCAACAAACTCAACAGCTTTGAATCGACTGAATTAGGGTTTTGACTGAAGATAGCATACTCTTGACTTTTGCTCAGGATTTGACCTAATGACTTGGGACATGACCTCAAGACCCCAAGTGCATCATTTTGACCTAATCCATTGGCTCAGAACATCTCTTACACAAAGATTGATCAGACAAATCCTCAGAATTAGGGTTTTGAACTATCAGGGACTGAAATCAGGGATCATATTTGGGAAACCCTAAAAATCCCCAGGAAGTCAATCAAAGGTTTCAATCATCTTCAAATAATCCCTATGACAATATACAATGGAAATTACATCTTAATTCAAGACCTACAGTCATCAATTTCATCTGGTCGACAATTAGGGTTTTTGACCTAATTCACTGAACCACTGATTTTTTAGTCAGGACATGGTGCCATAACTCAAAACATGGCTCAATATCCTCTAATGCTTCAATATGATCCATTCATACCATTCATTTGATGAGGATAGCCTGTTTCATTTGAAATCTCCAGAAACGCGATTCGTCTGAAAAAGTCAACTGTACAAGATCACCATTGACTTTTGGGGAATTTTGGTCAACCATGACTTTTGAAGTTTTAAATCATCAATATATGATATGAGAAGTCATTTGATCAAGGAAAATCAAGAAAATCAATCAAGAATCAAAAAGTCAAAAGTTTGACTTTCATACTTAGAAAATTTTTCTAAGTGTTTTTCATGGTTTTTTCCAAACTTTGGAAGGGAATAACTCAAAATTTCACCTACAAACTGAAAAAAACTTCCAACATGAAAGTTGTAGATTTTGATCCAATAAACAACTTTGACACATATAAATTTTTTCCATAAGATCAACCATTTAAGAGATATGGTGCTTCAAAGTTGGTACTTTTTGAAAACTTCACTTGAAATCTCATTTTCTTCAAAGTTC
This sequence comes from Vicia villosa, assembly GCF_029867415.1. Taxonomy (NCBI): domain Eukaryota; kingdom Viridiplantae; phylum Streptophyta; class Magnoliopsida; order Fabales; family Fabaceae; genus Vicia; species Vicia villosa. The sequence continues at coordinate 1,139,035 of NW_026705136.1, read as the reverse complement.
ATGGATCTTTTTCACCCATTTCCTTAAAGGTCTTGAAGAAACTTTCAACTAGGGTTTTGAAGTGTGTAACATGAGCTTTCCAAAATGTCCAAGAGCATGAAAAAATATGGAGCATAGCTATGGTTTTGAATTTTGCCATTAGTGAACTTTTCACTTGAAATTTCAAGCCATTTTCACTAAGTTATGAGCCAATTTGCCAAATGATCCAAGTAATGATGCATAGAGGCAATAATTGGAGATATTTTTCTGATTTGAGATCAGAATAGAAGAGGATAAGAAGCTTGAGTTTTAACCATGGTTTAGTCACTTTTAACCATTTGCATTTAATGTGAAAGATTCCATTTTATCTCTTAAGTGCCAAATCACCATTCTTTGATCAACTTGCAAAGCTTGGAGTTCAGAATCCTTGGCCTATAAATAGAGATCCAAACTTCATTCAAATTCACACCAAAACCTCATAATCATAGGTTTTCTTTCTTCTTTCTTAAGTTGCAAGTTTCATGAGTTTCAAAGAGGAAGAATTGCAATTTCCATCTCTTGCAATTTCTGAGCAAAGTGAGGGTTCTAACATCCCATAAACATCAAATGTGAAGTGTTTGATCCATCCACACACCCCAAAAACACTCAGAACTCAAAATCACTACCTCACCTCCATATGAACACATAATGAGCCTTATCATGCCAATTTTCATTCTAGCTCATTTCTGTCCAAGTTAAACATCCAAACACATTCCATATACCATATATGAGCTATCCCAACCATCATCCATGATCTGAAACACCTCCATCTTCAAATTCGATTCACTCTTGAAGCTTATGCAGGTCGGGTACCATGGCCATACCCAGATGAATTCAGATGGTTCCAAGCATCCAGACACCTTCCATAATCATCATTGAAGCTATCCAGATCATCACAAAGCATCTGTAACACCTCCAGATCAGAATTCAATTCTCAGTTGGCCGTTTTTGAAGGTAAGCTCTCTTGAACTTCAAACTCTATCATACATGCATCATAAATGAAAAACTGAGTTACCATCTTGTTTCTGCACCATCACTGAATAATAACCCTCAATCAATTGCATCATATCATGATCATACACGATTTCACAAAGATTTGTCATATTAGGGTTCTTCGTGTTCATCAGAGAATTAATCATCTTAGAGCAAAAATAAATGAAATTAAAGGTCATCATCATGTTCGTCGTGAAAAACCAAGTGGAATAGACCCTTTACCTGATCAAAACAACACAGATTTGATGAAATTCAAAATTCAGTTAGGGTTGTGTTCTTGGCGCGTTTTTGGTTTGGAAATTTCAAATATTTGTTTGAAAATATAATTGAATGGAAGCGTATCATAAACAAGCTGCACGCGCAGCTCAGTTGGTTGTTGTTTTGAGTAGTGAACCTCAGGGCGTGGGTTCAAGCCCTAGTGAAGACAAAACCTTATTTTTTGACACTATTTTTCTCTATTTTCTTCACAACTTCACCAATTAATTTAACCCATCAAAATAACTTATTTTTTCTTCATTTTTTAAACACTTCTTATTTAATATACATATTTTGACAATATCAAAAAAAATCACAAAAAAAGATTTATTTAATATACTTTTAATTAGGTTTAAAATGACATATTTTTAAGTGTTTTTAAATACTTTAAATATTGTTTTATTTGATTTTTTCAAACCTAATCACTTGTAAATATTTTTGTGATCAAACCCTAATCACTTGGGTCTTAATTAAGCATTAAAACTTGTTTTAAACTTAATTAAGTTGATTTCTTTCAAATTCAAATCGTTTTAAAACGAGCGATCGCGATTCTTTTCAAAACGATAAACCACTTCTTTTTGATTAAAACTTTTTGACTAATCAAATGATTTTCAAAACGAAGTGGGGCCTCTCGAATATTAGAGAGTATAAGACCCACTCTTTTTTTCCTTTTTACAGTTTTTCTTTGTACAGAAAACTTCTTTCAAAACAATACTTTTCAAACTGTTTTTCAAAACAATAAATCTCACATCTTTTTTTCAAAACCATCCACCCTGTTTTATGAAAATAAAACAGGGGCCTCTCGAATATTAGAGAGTGTAAGTCCCATTTCTTTTCTTTTTTGTACAGTTTTTCTTCAAACAGAATAAACTCTTTCAAAACAAACTTTCAAACAGTTTTTCAAAAGCGAAACCTCGCGCTCTGTTAATAAACAATCAACCATGTTTTGTAAATAAAACACGGGCCTCCACGTAGGTATAAGTCCCAAAGCCCCTTTTGTACATACCCATTCCTGTACATGAAATTAGGTATTTCATTGTACACAGACCGTTTTGTACATATCTCGATCAACTTGATTTTTAACTTTGAATAACAAATCAAAAATGAAGGTTTTTCTTTAAATCTTCCCAAAAATATACCATGGGCCTCCATGTAGGTATAAGTCCCAAGCCCTTTGTAAAAACCTGTTTACATAACTTTGAATAAACTCAAGCGGACCTCTCCCCGAGTGTGAGTCCCGAGCCCCTGTGTATACAAATGGATCATGCTTACAGGTATATTTCCTTCATAAACTCCATTATATACACACACTTTGTCATATATATATAATTGTTCATACCTGTTCATGTTTGTTCATACTTGTTCATGTTTGTTCATATGTGTGATATGTGTGCTTGTTCAACTTAGTACAACACTAGGTTCCCCATAGCCTCCTATTGGGCTTCGTGCAAAGAATCTCCCTAGTTTAGGTTAGGACATAGAGTATGGTTTCCCGGTGAAATCGCTCTAAGAGCTCAGACCAACTATACCATGCCTCCCCTTGGGCTTTGTACAAACGAGTGACCCTCCCATAGCCTCCTCTTGGGCTTACAATGCAAGGACCCTGGATTGTCCCTCCCATAGCCTCCTCTTGGGCTTACAATGCAAGGACCCTCGGATAGCCTCCTCTTGGGCTTCGTACAAGGACCCACGGGCTTCTTATAAGCATCCCCAATATCCAAATCAAATACCCTAGGAGATTAGACATTTTTCATCTCTATGCTAGGAGTATCTCTTTTATATCATCACAAACAATCAATCAATCAATCAAACTTTTTTGCCACAAGGCTGGCTAATCAATCCAACTTTCTTTTTGCCACAAGGCTGGCTAATCAATCAAACTGTTTTACCACCGTACTGGATGATTAATCAAAGTTTTTGTCACAAGGCTGACTTCATTGAAACTTTTGCCACAAGGCTGGCTGATTAATCAAAGTTTTTGTCACAAGGCTGACTTCATTGAAACTTTTGCCACAAGGCTGGTTAAACAAAAACATCTTTATCATTCTAAGCACCCTAAGTGGCATGGCCCCGGGCTTATAATGAAAAGATTTTCAAACAAAATCAAACAGATGTATGTGATGATATAGATACATCTAGCATTTAGACGACATTTGTCTATTTTCCTTTGCTTCCACTAGCATAAGTGGGAACTACGATTGCTCTGACTTTCTCAACATCCCTTTGAGAATACGTAGGCACAAGGTCGATCCTTGGCGAGCAAAATAAAATAAAAAACCATTTAAACCTTAGCACCCGTAGACCCCGAGCTACAGATGCTCTGATTCCCTCTAGGGGATATGTATGCAGAGGATCGCGATGATCTTTGCGAGCATAATCAAACAAACACCTTAGGTCCCACCTATTTCACAAGAACCTCCACCATAACAAGAATGGAATAAATAAAACAAAGAAACCTATAGAGTACTATAGATACGTTGGGTGCTAATACCTTCCCTTCGTATAACCAACCCTCTTACCCAAAGATCTCTCCCCCACTTTTAAGGTTATTGCAACTTTTTTCCTTTTCCTCTTTTGGAAACAATAAAAAGTTTGGTCCGTACAAAAGAAAAATCATTTTTTTGAGCACTCGAGCCCAAAGAAGGCATCAGGTGTCTCATCCCGAAAAAAGACAACGATTTTTCCCCGCGACACATCTGAAACTAAGAGACTTGAAATAGAAAACTCTGAACTTAAGGAAAAAAGTTTTAAAACTATCTAAAGATGTTGAATCATCTTCAAGTTCAGAAAAGTCTATTCCAAGCGTGAACAATATTCTGAAGGAATATGACTTGAGTTTCAGAAAGTTTCTATCTAGAGGTATAGGCAGAAGTCAGCTAGCCTCTATGATATATGGAGTAAGTGGAAACAAGAGAATTGTCATAGGCTATGAGGGTGAAACCCCATATAAACTTGAACCTGTTGATGAGATGGTTATCAAATACAAACCTCTGTATGAACAGTTCAAGTATGGCCATTCTCATGATATAAAGCACACATCTCACTCTAAGAGATTCCATATAACACACACAAAGAAGCATGCTATTACACATTCTAGAAAATCTTATGTGAAGCCTCATGCTAAATCTCAGTTCAATCAGAACTTGAGAAGGACTAACCCCAAAGGACCCAAAAGAATGTGGGTACCTAAGGATAAGATAATTCCTGTTGCATATCTGCTTCAAAGCTCAAAACATAAACATGTCATGGAACCTGGACTCTGGGTGCTCACGTCACATGACGGGAAGAAGGTCTATGTTCCAAGACCTAGAACTTAAATCTACTAGAGAAGTAAAGTTTGGAGGGAACTAGAAGGGCGAGATCATTGGCTCTGGAACCATATGTATTGGTAACTCTCCCTCAATAACTAATGTTCTTTTAGTAGATGGATTAGCTCATAACTTATTGTCCATAAGTCAATTAAGTGACAATGGTTATGACATAATATTTAATCAAAATTCTTGTAAAGCTAATATTCAGAAGGATGGCTCAATCCTATTGACAGGCAAGAGAAAGGACAACATTTATAAGATTGATCTTTCAGATCTTAAGAATCAAAAGGTTACTTGCCTTATGTCTGTTAGTGAAGACCAGTGGGTCTGGCATAGAAGATTGGGTCATGCTAGTTTGAGAAAGATCTCTCAGATTAACAAACTCAATCTGGTCAGAGGACTCCCTAATGTGAAATATAAATCAGATGCTCTTTGCGAAGCATGTCAGAAAGGGAAGTTTTCAAAACCTGCATTCAACTCTAAAAATGTTGTCTCTTCCTCTAGGCCGCTAGAACTTCTGCACATTGATCTTTTTGGCCCAGTCAAAACATTATCAATCAGAGGGAAGAAATATGGATTAGTCATCGTAGACGACTATAGCAGATGGACATGGGTAAAGTTCTTGAAACACAAGGATGAGTCACATACTGTGTTCTTTGACTTCTGCACTCAGATTCAATCTGAGAAGGAATGTAAAATCATAAAGGTCAGAAGTGATCATGGTGGTGAATTTGAGAACAAATTCTTTGAAATTTATTTCAAAGAAAATGGTATTGCCCATGATTTCTCTTGTCCTAGAACTCCAAAGCACAACGGAGTTGTAGAACGAAAGAATAGGACTCTACAAGAAATGGCCAGAACCATGATAAATGAAACCAATATGGCTAAGCATTTCCGGGCAGAAGCAATTAACACAGCATGTTATATTCAGAATAGAATCTCCATAAGACCTATTCTAAATAAGACTCCTTATGAATTGTGGAAGAACAGAAAGCCCAACATTTCATATTTCCATCCATTTGGATGTGTATGTTATATTTTGAACACTAAAGATCATCTGCATAAGTTTGATTCTAAAGCTCAGAAGTGTTTCCTTCTTGGATATTCTGAACGCTCTAAAGGTTACAGAGTATACAATACTGAAACGCTGATAGTTGAGGAATCAATCAATATCAGATTTGATGATAAACTTGGTCTTGAAAAGCCAAAGCAGTTTGAGAATTTTGCAGATATAGATATCTCTAACTCAGATCCAGAAGAACCCAAAAGTAAGGATCTATCAGAAGATCAAGTTGCAGCTTCATTAGATAATCTCAGAATATCTGAAGAGCCAACACTCAGAAGATCTTCTAGACTCAACTCTGCTCATCTAGAAGAAGTGATCATTGGAAACAAAGATGATCCCATCAGAACAAGAGCATTCCTGAGGAACAATGCAGAATGTCAATTTGGTTTAGTATCTTTGATTGAGCCAACTTCTGTTGATCAAGCTCTGGAAGATGCTGACTAGATAATTGCCATGCAAGAAGAGTTAAATCAGTTCACAAAGAATGATGTCTGGGATCTGGTTCCAAGACCTATAGGATTTAATATCATTGGAACAAAATGGGTTTTCAGAAACAAGCTGAGTGAGAAAGGTGAAGTTGTAAGAAACAAAGCCAGACTAGTTGCTCAGGGCTATAGTCAGCAAGAAGGTATTGACTATACAGAAACCTTTGCCCCAGTGGCCAGGTTAGAATCTATTCGCTTATTAATTTCATTTTCCACTCAGAACAACATCACTCTGTATCATATGGATGTTAAGAGTGCCTTTTTAAATGGTTATATAGATGAAGAAGTCTATGTCCAACAACCTCCTGCTTTTGATGACTCAAAGTCTCCAGAACATGTTTTTAACCTAAAGAAATCATTATACGGACTGAAGCAAGCTCCTAGAGCTTGGTATGAAAGATTAAGTTCTTTCCTTCTAGATAATGGTTTCATTAGAGGAAAAGTGGATACAACTCTCGTCTGTAAAACCTTTAAAAGGGATATTTTCATTTTTCAAATATATGTTGATGATATTATGTTTGAAACATCTAATGCTACACTTCGAAAGGAGTTTTCTAAGTCTATGCAGGCAGAGTTTGAGATGAGCATGATGGGAGAACTCAAGTATTTCCTTGGGATCCAGATTAATTAAACTTCTGAAGGAACTTATGTTCATCAGACCAAGTATGTGAAAGAGCTTCTGAAAAAGTTCAATCTTTCAGAAAGCAAAGAAGCAAAGACTCCTATGCATCCAACGTGTTTATTAGGTAAGGATGAGGTAAGCAAGAAGGTATATTAGAAACTCTAGAGAGGTATGATAGGATCTCTTCTATATCTTATTGCTTCTAGACCTGATATTTTATTCAGGGTATGCCAGTGTGCTAGATTCCAATCAGATCCTAGAGAATATCACTTAACTGCTGTTAAGAGAATTCTGAGGTATCTGAAAGGTACTACTAACGTTGGTTTAGCCTACAGAAGATCTGAAGAATACAACTTAGTAGGATATTGTGATGCTGATTACGCTGGAGATAGAGTTGACAGGAAAAGTACTTCTAGAAGAGGTCAGTTTCTGGGAAGTCACCTGATCTCCTGGTATAGCAAGAAGAAAGCCACAATTGCCCTCTCTACTACAGAAGCAGAATATGTTGCTGCTGCTGGATGTAGTACACAGATGCTCTGGATGAAAAGTCAGCTAGAAGACTATCAGATATATGAGAGTAACATTCCTATATTATGTGATAATACTTCTGCTATCTGTTTATCTAAGAATCCTATTTTACATTCTAAAGCTAAACATATTGAGATTAAACATCATTTTATTAGGGACTATGTTCAGAAGGGTGTTCTTTCTTTAAACTTTGTTGATACATACCATCAATGGGCTGATATCTTTACAAAACCCCTTGCTGAAGATAGGTTTAAGTTCATTCTGAAGAACATCAGTATGGATTTATGCCCAAAATAAGGTTATGAGAAGATCTGAATATGGATTAGATTTGAAATGCTTATTTTCTTATCAAATGTTCTGGATATGTATGTTCATTTAGATACTCTGATTCTATTATTCTTAACGTTTCATATATCTAAGAATGATACAGAACTTCTGTTAAAGCAAAACATTTGTCACCAGCTATTCCAGATGATGACCACGTGTTCATTCTGAAGGGACAAGCATGCGTGCAGTTGATGAGACGCCGCCTTAGGTAACTGTGCAAATCATTTAAAATTTCACGCTTTCTCCACTAACGTCATTCATCATTAAATGTGATTGATTCTCCGCATTCTGTAACTGTTCATTCTCAGAATTTCATTGCATTTTGTTTCAAGTCCGTGGCTTTTTAAACACATCTCATATTCATTTTCCCTCTTTTCACACATTCATCATTTTCTTCGTTTATGCATTTTTATCTCTTGTTCTCTCTCTTCAAAAACCCTCTGTTGATATTCATTTTTAATTGTTGAAGTATAAGGTACAGACAGGGTTAGATGCTTTGAAGGTTGCTCATGAATCTGTTTACGGTGATTTCCGGTAAACAACCGCTAGTCCTCCAAACTATAAAATATACTTTGGTTACTCGCAGGATCGACTAGATTGATCCTAGGATATAGTCAAACAAATGTCTTTTGAAAGGATTCGATTCATGTTTGCTTGTTCTGACTTCGAGAAAACTTGTTTTGTGATTTGATCTTATGAATGTTCACTTGAAACAATACTAGTCATACGAGTTAATATAACTTTCGAAGAAAAATAAAAGCATGTAAATTGCAGAAAAAGTAAAGTGCAAGAATGTAACGTGCAAGAATGTAAAGTACTTCGAAATGAAATAAAACAGAATAAAAGAAGTGCAAGAATATAAATAACAGGAAGTAAACGAAAGCAGTAATAATGAAAAGATACTTTGCATAAAAATGAAGTACAAAGATATTAAACTGGTGTTGGTGTCATACGTACATTTCTCAGCGAACTCGTTCTCTAAACACTTGATACTTGAGTGATTTGTGAGTGATTTGTATAAAATGAACACACGGAATCCTAACATTAAGACCCTTATTTATACTAATTTCGACCCTAACGGTCCTATACTAATCTAACGCCACGTTGCCCACAAGAAACCCTGGGATGCCATCTGTCTTTGTGCGGTTACACAAACTACTTCGAAATTCAAATCATCCCGCCTGAATCTTCATTCGACACGTGGCAACGCAACCAGAATCGAGAATGCCACTAAGACCCGTTCAGCCTCAGTACTTTACGTATTTTGCAAAAACGTTTAAGTCTTTTAAAGATATTCCTCTTCGAATTAGCTCCAAGTCTAATCATCTTTTATTCCAACTCAAACCAGCATCCTCGAAACATGGCCATCAATAGCCATTTTTAAACTCAGAAATGGTCATCAGTAACCATCTTCCTTCGATTTGTAACTCTTCAAAGGATATTCTTCCCAAACGAAATCCCCAACCAACAGAATCCAAGTTGGATCATGAAGCTGTTGGAAAGCTCTGGAGAGCTTTTGGAAGAGAAATACAATCTGAATTTCTGGATCTCCAGAAAGATTGCTTGGCTGATGCTCCTAGTCCTGCTGGACTTGCTTTGGAGTATGATGACGGAAAAAATTATCATCCCATCATCAACTGGAAGCCTCTGGAAGAGAAACCATTTGTTGATGAGTTAGAAGAAGACATTCCTCTGGCCATAGTTGTGTGGAAGCCACATCCATACAAGGTTCTAACTGGAGATTTTCATATGTTGTTCAACTGGTTTAGGGAGAATCCTCTGAAAAAGGCTCCTGAAATGGTATATCCAGAAGTTGAATATCCTCCAGAACCTGAGACTCCTGTTGCTCCAGAAAATCTGATTGAATTACTTCAGGGTCTAGAGCAACCTGCTGAAGATATTCCTGCTGAGGAAAATAAAGAAGATGCTCAAATGGTTGAAGCTGATGCTGCTCATCCTATTCTAGATAATAGCTTTCATGCTTCTTCTGCTGGTCCTTCTACTTTTGTTCTGCTGAACACTCTGAAGGAACTCCAACAGAATCAAGCTACCTTGGCTAGTCGCATGGACAAGCAAGATGACACAAATGAGGAATTTAGAACTTGGATGAAGAATCAAGAAGAAACCTCCAAGAAGCAAGCTGAAGACACTTCTGAGATTAAGAACCATCTGGAAGCTTTAGCCTCTAAGCTTAACCAGTCGTAGTCTGTCATGTGTCTTAGTTGATTTTTCTATGTTTTTGCATCTGTTTGCTTGCATCTGCTTTTGTATTCTCTTCTTCTGATTATTATTATTGAAATATCTTTTTCTTTCTTCACTCTGTGTGTCTTTCATCTGAATCTTTTATGCTTTTTGATGTTATGACAAAAAGGGGGAGAAATCTGATAATTGAATTGATTTATAATATCAGTTGCTGGGCTTAAGTCTCAACATTCCTAACAATATTTGCAAGTTGTTCAGTCTCTGATAGTTTTGCAGGAATGTGATATTCTGGACAAGCTAAATATGAGAAGCAAATACATGGGGAAAAGCAATTCTAAAGATCTGAAGCAAGCTTAGTGCTCTGAAGCTTCAAGATTAGAAGCAAGCCTAAATCTCTAATACAAGAAGTCTCAAGATCTCATAGATTTGAAACAAGCAAGCCTTCTTGATGAGAAAATAGAAGACTGAAGATAGAGCTCTGAAGTGAAACTCTGATTTGTCTAAAGTTCAAAGTGCAACGTGAAAGTCTCATATGAAATGGAAAAATACTTAGGGAAATCTTTTATTTATAAATTCTTCTAGTATTAATTTCAGGGGGAGATTGTTAATCTCAGGGGGAGACATATTCACACACTTTGAATTATATGCTTATGCTATAACTGTGTATTGTCTTTGTTCATCTGATATTCTTGATACAAATCCATATCAATTATATATGTTTTTGTCATCATCAAAAAGGGGGAGATTGTTAGAACAAGAAATGTTCTGATCAATATTCTTAGTTTTGATGATAACATTATGCATGAATTTTGTATAAGACAATGCGGTACTCTAATCCTTTACGTTTTCCATTTCAGGAAAAGTATTAAAGAGTATGCACAAATCAGCGTTCAGAAGCGCTGACCCAGAAAGTTCTGGATGGCTTCATCAGAACATGGTCTGGCAAGACATCAAAACATGGTCCTGCAGAATCAGAACATGATCTAGAAAGCATCAGAAGATGGCAGTCAGAATCAAAGCTCTGAAGCTCTGATGGTATCACGCTCAAAGCACTTCAAAGTATGAAGACAGAAGTTTCATCTGCACCAAAGCTGAAGACTCTGATATTCAAACGTTATTATCTTCACAATCTGAGTCCAGAAGAAAGTACAAGATGAAAGGCTATAACGTGAAATCTCTGATTGACAAAAGGAACGTTAGAAGCTACAAAAGACAAAGTCAGTAAAAGCAGGAAAAGCATGGCTCGAGGTAGTTGACAAAAGTGTGAAACATTAAATGCAGCGTTGTAATATTGACGCAAAGCATTAAATGCATCCCAACGGTCATTTCCTCTCAGCGCCTATATATAGAAGTTCTGATCAGAAGCAGCATACAACACTCTTGCGCAAACTTACAGAAACACTGTCAAACAGAAAAACAAAAAGAACTTCATCTTCAACCTCACATCTTTGTAATATCTTAGTGAGTGTTAAGAACTAGAACTTAAGAGAAATATCACAGTTGTGATTACAACTTTTTAGAAGCAAGTTAAACTCTTGTAAACTTTTATTTTACATTGATTGTAAAAGGATTCCTTGAGTGATCAAGTTGTGATCAGGATACTCTAGAAGACTTAGAGTGTTTCTAAGTGGAAAACCATTGTAATCAGTTGAATTAGTGGATTAAATTCTTAGTTGAGGTAAATCACCTTGTCAGGGGTGGACTGGAGTAGTTTGGTTAACAACGAACCAAGATAAAAATCATTGTGCTGATTATCTTTATCTACCAAGTTTTTGAGTTACACTTATTCAATCCCTCCCTTTCTAAGTGTTTTTCACTCCTTCAGAAATCTCTAAGCTTGTTGCTCTTCTCCAAGACTTGTCTCCTTCTCTTCAAATGATAACACTACTCTTCTCATCTCTAAAACCCTAATTTTATCATTTCCAATTAGGCTTAGACTTTAACACCTCCTCTTTATTATTCCATACAAACCAATTTAGGCACAATAAGATAAATAACCCAAAATAACCAATACCCTAATTTTGATGGTACTTGTATCCGTGGGTATTTGTATCTGTTGATAATTGTCAAAATTATTTAAATTTTATTTTGTTGAGTCTAAAATATTATTATTATTATTATTATTATTATTATTATTATTATTATTATTATTATTATTATTATTTTTATTTATTGAAAATGGAACTATTATTATTATTATTACTATTATTATTATATTTTGTTAAATTTAGTATACTTATATATTAAAAGAAGGAATAAAATAATTTTCTTTATTTTACTATAATTATTAGTATCTTGTGTCAAATTTAAAATTATGCTTATATATTTTAAAAAGAGGATAGAAAAATTTTAATTAACTATATTTTATTTAAAATTAAGTTATTTAAATAATAATATTCATAAATATTTATAAATATTTTGGATATCATAAAACCTACTAATAAGCCTATTATAGAGACCGATATTAGCAACGTGTTTACGGTAACATTGCCATTCTATTACTAAATCATCTACGGGGTCAAGGCACAAATAGAAAGAAAAAAAAACAGTAAATATCAACTTGTTTTTGTCCCTAAAAGCAATCCATATAGATGCACATTAGATTCATCTCCTTTATGATTAGACCATCCACCACTACTTCTACTTCCACGTCTGAATTTGATATTTTGAAAAGTTTTGTTGGAATTGGAAGTATTATAAATACAAATTTACCCTTTATAAACTAGTTTTCACAAGGATGAATTTGTAAATACAATTAAGGGCAATGCTATTTTCTAACTTAAAGCCATCAGCATACTTACAATTACAAATATTTATATATAACTAAATCTCTTTGTAGGTTTGAAGTACTAAAAAGAGTATCACACGCTTCAAATTAAGCATTACTCTTTTTAATTCGAACTATTATTCTATGGCCTCGAGAAGTGCTATTTCCATCTCAAACTCTCTTTCTCTCGCAAACAAACCAAATTCACGTACATGCTTGTGCTCTCCTACTACACACCCTGGTTCCTTTAGATGCAGCATGCACAAGAACAAGCCTCAAAGATCCCTTCCTAACAAGCCCTTCAAATCCAATAGGAGGAACGAATCATCATCGTTATCATCGTCGTCGTCGTCATCATCATCGTCATCCATGGTTGTTAAAACTAATTCTTTGAAGACATTTCTCTTGCAAGTTATCAAGCCTTCTAGCCATGATGTTCATAGGAGGAAGAATTTTCAGCCTAAGCCTACTCGGTTTTGTTTGATGAATACTAATACAAATGTTGTTGCTGTTTCTTGATCCATATTTTGTCTTCTTCTGTTGAGTTTTGTCTCAACAAATTTTAATTCTCTACTGCTAAGCTGTTGCACCATAATACAACATAGTAGAAATTTTGGGTTTGTGTCTAAAGATGGCGTAATTTATTTTTCTTCTTTTAGTGCTCCTTTATAGGATAAGAAATAGTGTAATTGAAGATATGTGTAAATATAAGATGTTGAAAATGTTGTACGATGCAAATGATAAAAGGTACAACTTTGATTTGAAGTTTCTTAAGAAAAAAAATTATGTTGGTTTTGTTTGACATATTTCAATTTCGTAGACTGAAATTATTCACTATATTTTTTATTCTCAACATCTCTTATCTAATGTAATTCAGTGGCGGAGTTGGAAATTTCAGACAGTCTGGATAAAGATTTTTCACCATTAATTATTCATCTGTTTTAATTTTCACACCCTAATCTTACTAATTTTGCCCATAATTTTACCCCTGATTTTGTCTAAAAATCGACTATTAAATTGAGAGGAATACAAAGAAAATATGGGTTGAGCCCGGGCGCGTGTCCGGGCTCGCTGGGCGTTGGAACCGCCCCTGATTTCATTAAAATTTGAATGGTAGTTTTGAACATCCTCATAGGTATGTGATTTTTAAGTCTCTCAAAAGTGATATACCTATCTCACGCTAACATACGTATATAATCATCTCATTACTATAAATAATATATTTGATGACAAAATTTTCACCTCAACTAAAATAAAATCGAGATATAATGTCAAGGCGCGTCTTATTTTATTATTGAAAAAAAATTACATTTATCTTGATTTTTTCATATAATTGAGGGAAAAAAACAATTTAGGACATGTTTTGAATCTCAACTATTACATTTTACATTTTTATTTGTGTACAAGTGTAAACTAAATGATCCATCCCTTTTGTTTTCGTAATAACTGAGTGATAAAATAATCAGATTTTACTATAAAAATACTCGTTAAACAAATTTTACCTTAATCCTAACTTATATGTAGTGTGTGTTTGGATCAGCTTCTCTTCACCGCCACCGCACGTTTGCATAGCAGTTTTCCGTGAAAACGAGAAGCCACAAAGTGTAGCTTCTGTGCTACCGTGACTTTTCACCGCGTTTCTGCGTATTCTGCCGCCAAACCAAACATAGCAGTAGTCGTTCCAAACTCGTATGTATCATTCTTTGGTATGGATTGCTAGACAGAAAAAACCATCAATCTTCTATACTTGAACAAAATATTTTCCCCGCCCTTACAATCTATCTCACATGATGTTGTTGATGTTGTTGTTGTTGTATTTTTGGAACAACGTTTAGTTAAAGAAGGTTGCTAGCACTTCTCAAACATAGAAAAAAGTTCAACCTTTGAAAAGATTAGAAGTTGGATGCGTACAAGATATGCAACAAAATCTTGAATTAGAGCGACGATGATGAATATGGATTTGTTTAATATTCGGTGTAAACAGTGGCGGAGCCAAAAAATATATGAAGCCTGGGCAAAATTATAAAGACCGTAAATTCACATTTGATATAATATACAAATAGTCATCTATCAAACTAAAAGATACTCGTCATTTAATCAACAAAAATATAGCTTAAATCAAATACATCTTACAAAGAAAAATAGAAGTATAGTTACAAAGCGTATTGTTAAAGTATTATTAGAATAAAAATAATTAATAAAATAGAATATAAGCACTTTTTTGAAAAATAATTAAAAATATTAGAATATTGTTAGAATAACAACAATTAATAAAATAGTATAAGCACTTTTTGAAAAATAATTAAAAATATTAGAGTATTGTTAGAATAAAAACATTTAATAAAATAGAATATAAGCACTTTTTTGTAAACTAATTAGAAATATTAGAGTATTGTGAGAATAAAAATAATTAGTAAAATAGAACATTAAAAAATAATTTGATGTTAAAATTCTAATTTGATATTAAAATCTTTATATTGAATATGTTTTTGTGGTTGTTTAAAATCTTTAATTTTTGTGTTAGTATAATCATTTTTAGTATAATATTGTATATAAGCAGTATAAGATACGTTCAACTTTATATATAAACTGTTGTTTACCCAAAAAGTGTGTATTCTTCAATATTAATATAGTACTATAATATGATTATTATATTAAATAAATATGTATATTATTGTTGGATGTGGAATATGAACTTTGAATGACAGACTCACGTGCTCATGCTACTTTATGATACTGAATAGGACTAAAATTGAATCATATGCTACTTTATGATACTGCATAGACTAAATTATAGCTCTCATGCTTTTTTTACCACAGAAAATTGGGCTAGAGCCTGGGCACTTGCCCAGCCTAGCCGGGCGTTAGAATTGCCTATGGGTGTAAACAAGGTAATGTTTAAAAAAAATTATTTACCTCGGTTTTCTTAAAACAGAGGGATAAACATATTTTACCTCGGTTTTTATCAAAATCAAGGGGAAAATTTTGGCATGATTATTGAGGATATGAATCACCGTCCTTAAACAAATACTTGTCGTCCATTTCATGAGTATCAACGTTCAATACATTATCATTAGTGATCTGCGTGAAATGTAAAAAACTTCCATTATAAAAGCATTTCGAATATAAACAAAAAATATTGAAACATCATGAAGCACTTGAAACTATCTATATCTACCACTTTAAAGTTTGCAAGAGCATTTGCCATGAAAAGATCTATAGGATAAATTGCAAAAGTAGAAAATTATATGGGTTTAAGGTTTGTGTTCTTATACATTTATTTGAGCAGAAAATCATTTATTTATCTAACCTTTTTTTTGTTTTATTTTAGAAACAAATGTATACAAAAGCAATTGAAAACAATGTAATATTTTGGGTAAACAATGTAGTTTGTAAATAACTTAATTTATTAATATTCTGTGTAAACAATAAAACGAGTTTTTTAAAAAATCTATCTTACTCTTCGATTTTATTGATAAATCGATAGATATGATGCGCTAGTATTGAAAATAATTAAAATGCAGATGTTGGTGTTCGAACCCATGTGCACATAACTAAACCACTTGTTTTTTAGTAATCGAGGGGTAAAGTGACAACTTTTCATGACGTCCTTCATTACCTCGCTTCTTTAGCCAAGGTTAAATGCATTTTGCGTCTGAGGTGAAACATGTTATTTGTAGTAGTGTCTATTTGAACCAAAATATGTTAGAAATTTGATAAGATGATATTGTCCTTTGAGACTTTAGTACAATTGTTAATTTTTCGATTTGGTGATTCGTCAAAAGGGGGGGGGGGTCGAGTGGTACATACAAAACACTTTAATACCTAAACCAATTTTTGCATTAGACAATTAGCTGTATATTTTTGTTTTTCAAGTGTATGTACGTGATTTGACGTCTATTGTTCTTTTTATAGAAATTCTATTAGAGTTTCGACTGACCCTCACTTTTGAATTTTCCATCCAGACCGTTCATATTATCAGACGACGATATATAATTCATTATATTATCCAATAAATCTACCTTTTCTCCTTTATTTGGATCGGGTGTTTTCTTTAAAACCAGTTCATGCTTGTTCACTAGTTCCTAGAATCTTCTATTCGGTAGAGATATTTGTCTCATGACGTCATTGCTCTGATGTAATTTTAGTCACAAATATCTTCACCTTAGACCGTTGTGAATTTTGTGGGCCATTTTTCATAAGGTCATTTATCATAGATCAGACCGAATAGGAATAACTTACACAAGTTTTCTTTTGATGGCCCGAGACCAGTTTGGATCAACCATGATCTAAGTTCATGGATAGGTAGGCTAATGAGCCAATTTCCTTTATGCACCAGGTTATTTATCTTCTAATTTTATCTCTTCTAGATATTCAAGAAAAATTAGTGCTAAAGTTGCATGCTCCTTTTGTCCCTAGTATTTTTATTCTTCTAAAGAAATTGTGAGTGTTCCAAATACTAAGTTAAACCTATAATACTATAAAATTTTAGTATTTTATTTTAAAATTTAAGTCAATTATGTTATTTGTTAGATTTTAAATGTTTCGATATCAAAATAGAATAATAAAAATGGATTAGAATTAATTTTTATCATCAATATTAATTTTTATAATTAAGAGACAAAGTTATTCGAACTAATCGTTATTTCCTATCTAAAATGCGGGGCACCATGTATTCATAACATTGAGAAAAGTTTGACATTATTTTCAAAAATTGTCGAGCAAGACCAAATTTTCTTGGACATAACATTTTGTCTATAAAAACTGAAGTTCCTCGTCCCAAATACATTAAAGGTGTAACGCCCCAAATTTAATTAATTATTTAATTAAATTGATCGAGGATTTATTCGTTGGAATTAGTTGAAGTTGAGATTTATCGCTATTATTCTAAAGGCGTAATTTGGATTAATGTGTTGATTTGTGAAGTTAAGTTATGGTCGGATTAGCCGGAGAAATACAATTGCGAGTTAGTATTATTTGCGTTATGGATCGATTGTAGTTGTGGAGTATTATTGGAAATAATATTTATTTATGTTGTGTGGCTATTTAACGATGTATGGTGTGTTTTGTGATTTATTGGATATAATTATGGAGTTATTAGTAATGGGCCTAAGTGGTGGAAACATGACACAACAAATGGATTATGGGTTAAGCCCATTAGTGAGAATGAGTAGTAAGAGTTAGGTTTTAGAGATTGAGGCTCATAACTCATTTTGTGGAAAGAAGAGAAAGAAGGGACGAAAGAGGAAAGTTAGGGCTTGAAGGAGAAGAACTCCATTGAAGAAAGTGAAGCTTCTGCTAAGGTAAGGGTGGGGTTCTTACTCTCTAAGGGTTGGCATGATGATGGGTGTGGTAGAAATTAGGTTTCATATGTTGTTTCTCCATGAATTTGTGATTTGAAATTGTATGTTCAATTCATGGGATTTGTGCTACTAATCATGTTTAATAATGTTTGTATATGAACCTATGATTAGCAACATGTTAAGAAGCCTTTTATGTGTATTAAATTGTGGTTTGGATGAGTGTTGGTTGGCAAAAATCAGATTTGAGTTGGTATTGAAAGTGCTGAAAACACACAGAATTTTGCTGTATGGTGTCTTCCACCGGGCGAAGAATTTCTTCTGCCGGGAGAGCGTGCGCTGGGTGAGCACCGGGCGAGTGACCTTTTTTGTGGTCGCGCTACTGCCTTGGAGCGTCGGGCGAAGGATTCCTTCCGCCGGACAAAAATGCCCTATTTTGTGAAAATTGAAATGATCATAACTTTTGATCTATAACTCCGTTTTATGCGCCGTTCGAAGCGTTAGGAAGCTAATGTAATTATCTATATGATAGGATAGAGTATGTTAGCATTTTATGAATTAATTATGATGTTGTTTTGTGAATAACTTATGTTTATTCTTATGTGTTTTGTAAATTGGTGAATAACAGTGCAATACATGTTATGTGATGAATTATGGATAACAAGTAATTAAGTTTGTGTAAATTATGGATTGATGAATCGTGGATAGCATTAGTGGATATGTTATGGGATATGATATTCATGACATGTATGCTTTCATTAAGAAGTTGAACTAACCGTGTTATTTCGTTACTTGATTTGTGTAATGTGATGCTTGTTGATAATATGATAAAATTTGTTGATGTTTGTTGTTAATGTGATGAATTTGTTGTTTTTGTTGTTGTTGTAGATCCTATGGTCAATGTTGATAAGTTGTAATTGTGACGTATTGTGAAGTGAAGTATTGTTGTATGATGATGTAACATAGCGACGTGATTGTGAAATGATGCATTCTTATGAATGATGATGATTTTGTTATTGTTGAAGTTCGACATTATATTGATAATGTTTGATGGTGATTTAGACTATGTTGTGACGTATTTTTTATGTGTGTTGTGTTTGTGTGGATGTTGAATTTATTAAGTCACATCCATTCCACAAAGAGACGGTGGCCTTATTGGCAAAAAGAGACGGTGGCCTTAATGGCAAATAGCAACGGTGTGCCTAATGGCAAATTTTGAGACGATGGGAGTTTTACTCCAAATGGTACTACATCATTTGCATAAGTCGAGTCTCATGTGAATTGCATTTGAGTCTTATTTGATTGTGTTTGTTGTGATCTGATGACTTGATGATGAGATGTTTGTTGTGATGTGATGACCTGATGATGAGATGTTTGTTGTGATGTGATGACTTGATGACGAGATGTTTGTTGTGATGTGTCGGAATCTTACTTGTGAATTGCATATATTATCATGGTTGATTGTTGACATTGTTGCCGTTTCATGAGTTGATTATGTGATTTGAATTGTTGAGACGATGATATGTTTATTGTGACGTGATGATAGTGTAATTGTGAATTTGAATATGTTGTCTTAATTGATTAATGACGTTGTTGCCGTTTTGAAAGTTGTATGATATTGGTAAGTTGTTCTGACTTGATGAAAATTGTTGTAAGATGTTATGCGATGCGAAGTGGTGAAATTATGTATGATCTGTATCTCCTATATTATTTATCATGCATTCCTTTATATTGTAAGATATCTCACTCCTTTGCTGATATTTCCCCTACCATGGGAAAGGGGCGGGTATTCAAGATTATCCGTGGATGTTCGAAGTGACTTCATGAAGTCTTTATGTTGCTTTATGGCAAGTCGAGTTGGTGTTTATTACTCTGATACGTAGCACTCGGGGGGATTAGTCGTTATTATTTAATTGTTGTATCCCATGATGACACTTGTTTTAAGTTGAATTGAAAGATGTTTATAAGTTGAAATTGGAAGTTGTTGGATAAAGTTTTGTTTCCGAATGCTATGTATCTTTATTAAATTCAATATAAGTATGTTTGTCTGGTTAAATCGAAATGTGATATCCCATCGTTTGATAAATATTATTTAAATTCACTCTGATTTTCGCTTATAATTGCGAGGTAGAATTGGGGTGTTACAAAAGGGGAGAATCTCAATACGCTTGTTTTGTTGTTTGTTTTATAGCTTTCGTGTTTCGTTTATTATTGTTTATTGAGTATCCTTCATAATTTCACATCTTTGAATCAAGTTTGAATCAAATTGTGTTTAGCATGCATAAATCAACTGTTATATTTGAGCTTGATCATGATGCTTTTAGTCAATTGCATAAGTTAGTGGATTAAGAACCATTTGTGGTATTGATTAAAGTTAGGTGGAAAGAAAAATCTCAAAGTATTTTGAAAATTATGAAAAATTGAAATTTTATGTGCATAATTTGAATCATGTACATATCCTGGCTAGCTCGAATCAAATTAAATAGAAGCAAACCAAATTTTTGCAAACTCTCTGACTCAAATCATATTTTAACTTGATTCAAATTAGACATCTTTGTAATTCGAATCACAAGTTGCACTCGATTCGAATCAAACATATCTGAGTCCCTTATGCTCCATTTGATTCGAATAAGACTTTACACTTGATTTCAATCAATCAGTTTTTCACATTTCTCTTTTGGTTGTGTTCAATTTGATTTGAATCAGTCTTTGAACTTGATTCGAATCAGGGGCCTTCTGATTCAAATAAGACTTTATACTTGATTCAATCAGATAAGAAAAGGGTCTAAATATTTATACTTTCTTACTCCACTTCACTTGCTCATTTGACTCAAATCATGAGATGTTCTTGACTTGAATCTAACTTACTTTTTTCATCCATATTTGTGCTTAATCTCAAGCACATATAAATTTATGTTGTCATCTCATTTACAACTTAACAATTCAATCAACACCCTCTCATTTTTTGAAAGTTCAAAAACTCTTGCAAACTAATTTCTTTCATCTTCAACCTCTAGCTTTGATTTCAGATCTTGATCATGAGAGATTTGTAATTGATTAAGGGAGACACCGTCTTGAAACTAATCACTCTTGAAGACTTGGTTGAGATATTGAGGAAGCTTGCAAGATTGAGGTTCTTGTCATTGGTGCTGACAAAATCCAGTGAAAAGAAGGATGTTCTTCTCTCTAGGTGACCTCGATAGTGACTGTGAGGAAGGCTATAGACAAGGTGAAAGTCTTCTCAAATCTTCAAACACTTATTCGCTCAAGAAATTTGTTGGATCAACGAGTGATTGCCACACATAAAGACTGTTAGTAAGTTGATGAAGCTAGAAGATTCAAGAAGCATGAATCGAGTAAAGATTACGCAGAAGACTTTTGCATTACGTTGTATACAAGTTAAGATCCAGATAGGAGATTTATTTTTGTCAACATTGTTGTGGATTAGTGATTGTATGACATCTTGCAATATTTGTCTAAATAAAAAGGCACAAAGCATGTTCTAATGGGAAACCATTAAAGATGGAGTAGAAAAAGAGAGGACGAACATTGAACCACTACATATCCGATGTACTCTCTCCCCTCCCTCTCTCTCTCTCTCTCTCTCTCTCTCTCTTACATTTAAATTTTCGTAGTATATTGCATGCCTAGGTTTTCAATTCTTAGTGTAGTTTATCATTTCTTCAATTCGTAGCAAGTTATCAGGTAACATTTGATTTTGTTAGAATTGGTACCTATTTGAACTCTAGTGGTGATTAAATTCTAAAAAACTAGTGTTGTTAGAGTCCAATCAAAATTAAAATATCATATAGGACACGTCTCTTGTAATATACAATCAATTATTAATTATTGAACAATCTGTGAGTTTTCTGAATTGTGTATTTATCGACGTGATCAAAATTACACAATTCACAAAACGCACAATTCACAATTCACAATAACTATTATGAAATTGAAAGATTCAACCACATGAAGCTATTGTTAAAATCTAACATTGGTATTAATTTTGTTGACGTTAAATATGTGTGGGACAAAGAACAATGTAAATCAAAATCATTGACCTCAAGCAACAAAATAACCTACATTTGGTGTAAGCAAATCCAAAACAAGCAAGAGGAAGATAAAGACGAGGACGCAACAAACTTGTCTACCCAGTTCAATCAAACCGATCTAATATAAGGGAGAGAGAAAATTTCTATATATGATAACATAGAATTTTTACATGAGATTACGAAAGAGTTACAAGAAAATAGTCACCCAAGTTTCCAAGAAAAACAATTATTTTCTACCTAAGTGTTTTCTAATCTCTCCAACTTTCTATATATGAATTACACAAATTCAAGGTATTTAGATGTGTTTCAAAATTCCCTTATATACATCTCAAAAGGTTTCCCAAAATTCCAAAAACTCCAAAGAATTTTTAACCTTTCCCTCTATAACTAGGGTTACCACATATCTCTCATGTCTTTAAGTGTAAACCATAAAAATGATAGATATACATATTTATAATTATTAAAATCCAACAAATTTGTATATATGAGTTACACAAACCCAATGCATTTACAAGTGTTTTAAAATACCCTTAGGAACCTTCAAAAGTTTCTTGATATTCAAAAAATCGCAAGGAACTTTTACCTTTGCGTCTCTAACTATGATTACCAGTTATTTCATTTATCTTTAAATCTTAACCTTAAAAGTAATAGAGATATATATTTATAATTGTTGAAAACCAAAAAATTCATATAAGAAACAAAATACGACCCATTAACAAATATATATATGCGAACTAAAACAACCAAGTCCAATACCCACGAAGTGCTCTATCAGGATCAGGTGACCAGAACCACCACCGACGAGCCTCTGTCGCTCGAAAACCATGTGTCTGCCAAGCCAAAGGTCATCCACCATCATTCTCAATAGCCAAACACCATCTACCACTTCCAAAAACCAACACTACCAACACACCGCCACCGAACAATTATGGGGCCGCCGCCACCAAACCATTGTCATGTTTGCACTCCCTTTGATTCTGTTGCAATAACTTTTCCACCAAGCACTTCCACTAATACTTCCAACTCCAATCGGAGGATAACATGACCATCATGGTTGCGGCTTCGATGACGCCGTCGACATTTCTTCTGGATCACCGACTACAACTTAAGCATCCTCTATCGACTTTCCAACTTCTTTTATGATGTTCTAGTTTTTGGAAATATCAAATATATTTTTCTTCTCTTCATAAGGAAAACAAGAAAACACATCGACTATTTGTGTGTTTATTCTATCTTGTTGAAGATTAAGTAAAATAAATATATAAATATTATTTTTTTAAGCTTAACTTTAAAAATATGAAAAAATTTAAAAGTTAATTCAATATAAACTATTTAATAATATAAAATTAATCAAATAATAATTTTTTTAAATAATCTAATGATTAAAATGTATCTTTAAAAAGTAAATAAAAAGAATCTCGCGGATTCGAATCAATATTTTTAAATCTTAAATCTGATGTTTCTGTATAAGTATCAATTTAATTGACTTAATAAGATGAATCATATATTTATTAAGATAATTGTTAAATTAAACTTCAAAATGTATGGGAGTTCATTCGATTGAATCTAAATCTAGAGATAGAGCATATGATTTTACAAAACTTGCTGACTCAGAAAATACCATTTGCTGACTCAGAAAATACCATTTGCTGACTCGAACTTGGGTAGTGTTCATGATTGTAAAATAGTCTTAACTCTTAAGATCCAATTATATTATATATCTTTGCCGCCTTTGCTTTCTCCTTCTAATAAAACAAAATCCATTTATTATAACAGTCAACCGTAGATATACTCAAAACACTTGTTTCAATTTTTAATCATTATTATAAGCAGATATGATCCCTCTGATATTTTGGCTAAGATATCTGATTTCTACAAAGGAAAAGAAGTAACATGACCACCAATCATAGCAGATAAAACTCTTTAAAATATCCTCAAATGATCATAAAAGAGATCACTATGTTAAAGTTAGTTATGCTAGTTGTTATAGTTGATTATAAGTAATTGTTAGTTAGTTACTTGATATTTTACAAGTTAATCAAAATTTATTAATTAATCAGGATTAGTATTATATAAGTGTATTATAACTTAAAGAAAAATGAGTAATCCACTCTTAGTTTTAAATAATTTTAAACTGTCAACTAATCACGCCCATGAATCTTGTCAAGTCAGATTATAATTTTTAAATTTTTTATATGATATGATAAAATGATATATTTTTATTAGATGACAGTGTAAAACGTGAAGTTCCTTTAAACTCTAACTTAAAATGTAAATTTTTTTATTTTAATTACTTGTATTCTTAAGTGACAAGTTAATATTTTCCTTTATTATTAAAAAAACTCATTCAAAACACGTTTTTAATTTTTTAACTTGTGAGACCACATTTGGATGAACATACATGTAAAAGTCTAGGTAGTCAATCCTTTACAATCAGAACACAGTCACATTTGCATGGACACTACGTGTAGTTTTTGTTTTGTAGCTGTTTTTTTCCCATTGAGAATCTTTCAATTTAAAAAAAATGATGGACACTTAATTATGACTAAGAACACTTTCGGTGTCAAAGCAAGGAAATTGCAAGCTGTTTGGTTTGATATAGGAGTCCAGATTCGTTCCCTTAAATGATTCCATTTTGCAATTTAGTAATTTTCAATTTGATATGGTGGAAATTAAAAGGTTTACTCATATCATGTTTAGAGCATTGCTTGAGTTTTAAATTTGCTTTCCATAATAACTAGCATAGGAATGGCAATGAAATCCAGACCCGTGGGTATCCAACCGAATTCGCCCCGAAGTTGACGGGGAAAACCCGCTTTGATTGAGTTTGGGTTCGGGTTTGGATTTTTTCCGATTATAAAATATGGGGACGGGTCGGGTAATGGGGATACTAGTATCCACACCGAATCCGCCCCGTTGTATTTATTATTTTAAATATTTGAAATGTATGTATGAAATTTTTTGAGATTGTTTTATTTTGTTATTTATAATGTAATTTGATTTTTGAAAAAGTAAATATTTTTATTAAAAAAATTGATTTTACGAAATAGATGGTGGCGGGGCGGGGATACACGAACCCAACCCGAACCCGTTTGGGTTTTAATTCTTCATTCCCGTTTGGGTTTAGGGCGGGGAACGAGGATTGATTGGGGATTCAGGTTTGAGTTTGGGGGAGGTAAAAACCGTCCCCGACCCGCCCTGTTGTCATGCCTAAACTAGTCTGATACTAGTGCGTTTGCACGAGTATCCGTTGTGGCCGCGTTATTTTTTTCAATATAGATATTATTGCAGAGGTAAATATCCTAAAAATAGATGTGTAAAATATAGAAATTTCTTTTCAATAGGTTGGGCCAAAGTTTGGGATATTTTGATCAATAAACATCATTTTCCCGTTAATATTCAATATTTCGATCAGTAACTTTATGTTCCCATTAATATTCAATATGTTAATAAGTAATTCATGTTCTCGTTAATATTGAATTTTTTATTCACTAACTTCATGTTCCCGTTAATATTCAATATTTTGATCAGTAACTTCATGTTGTTGCTAATATTCATTATTTTGATCAGTAACTCCGTATTCCCGTTAATATTTCAAATTTGTTCCTGTTAATATTCAATATTTTTATCAGTAACTTCATGTTTCCGTTAATATTAGTTATTTTGATCAGTAACTCTGTGTTCCCGTTAATATTCATTATTTTGATCAATAACTTTGTGTTCCCGTTAATATTCTAAATTTGTTCCCGTTAATATTGAAAAAATTTCTCAGTAATTTAATGTTTCTGTTAATATTAAAAAAATTATCAGTAACTTCGTGTTCTCGTTAATATTCAATATTTTGTCAATAACTTCGTGTTCCCGTTAATATTAATTATTTTGATCAGTAACTTCGTGTTCCCGTTAATATTCAAAATTTGTTCCCGTTAACATTCAAAATTTGGATCAAGTTGTTGATGCAAGAGAACATTTGGTGCGTGCTTTGTAACAAAATCCAAAAAGTGACAGTTAGATATGTAAATAGAAAGAATGAAGAAAACTATTAGAAATTTAAGCTCCAGAACTTTCAATATTTACGTGCAAGTTCTCAAGAACTTTCGATATTCAGACTATTCAAATCTGTAAGAAAATTTGTCTAGAATTTATTCACATGTGAATCTTGTTCGATTATTTAGTTTTAATAGTTGTCATAGATTACAACAATAATGAGATTGAATACAACAATAATGATATTTACGTGTAGTAGTATTTTTTTAGTTTATGATCTGCAACAGACGAAACAAATACAGTTTTTCACTCTCAATAAGATCATACCGAATAATTACTTTCAAACATCACATGATCCAAATATAGTTAATTAAAAGATATAGAAATCCCTAATCCTTAAAATAATAATCAATTACAAGATACAAAAGATAAATAAAAGACTGATCATCCGTGTTGTAATACGGTGAACTGACTTTTTGAAACCTTGCGGATAGCAAGAGTCGCCACCGACTTTTATTTTATCCAATTTGGAAAGGCTAAAAGAACAGGAAAAGACCTTTTAAAAAGACTTTGAGTTCGGGGGTAGGTTATTCAAAGGGAAGGTGTAAGCACCCTTTGTATCCATGGTTATCCATGGGCTCTTAATTGCTTAACTCACTTTGAATTGTTTTGAAAAATGTTTGAAGTGTGGGAAAAAGTTTGAATAAGGACTTTAGCTTGTAAATAAGCGTAGCCTTTTGAATTGTTTTGAAAAGGAGGTGTGAAAAGCATTTTGAAAGTTTAAATGTGAGCAAGCAATTGAGAACTACCTACCCTAAGTTTGTCTTTCATGTTCTTTAAGTCTTTCGGGCGAAAGGGTCTATCCATACCATGAGAGGGTAAGAAGTCTTTCATTGGATTTGAAAGGGTCATCGAGAGTATTGTTCGCCATAAGACTGTCCCTACCATAAAGAGGGCATGTAGTCTAAGGCTATGTTTGGGAGTTTTGAGGGGAAGGGAGGGGAGGGCTTTGGAAAATATGAAGAATTGAGTGAAAAGAATAAAAAGATTTTGGGTAGGAGGGTTTTGGAGGATTTGATTTTATTCATAACACCAAAAACCCCATAAAATGGGGGAACTCAAAAATTGTATTGAAGGACGGTTTTGGAGGGCTTCCATAAATTTTGCAAATATCATTTAGGTTGTTATACTATTTTGAAAATTAAAAATTTTGTAATGATAATGAGTCTTTTATCATTCTAAACAAAATCATTTTTTCAAAAAATGTCAAATATTTTTCTATATTATTTTAAAAATTCGATTTCGGAAGCCTTCCCCTCCCCTCCCCTCCAAACTCCCAAACACAGCCTAAGGGAAGGATATAATAGTCATTCAGGCAACATGTAAAGACTCCTTAGCATTCGAAGGGACGATCATCATTTATCGAGGCAACATCGAGGGGCGAGATCGTATTTATCGTAGGCAACTCGAAGGGACTATGATCTTTATATCGAGTGACTATGATGATTTTATTGAAGGCAACAGGCTAAGGAGTCCTTACGCTCGAAGGGACTTGACTATTTTGATCGAAAGGCAACAGTGCGAGGAGTTACCCTAAAGGTGGGTGTGTGCAGCAATCACGTGATTGTATTCGATTATATTTATCTTGTATAAATTATTCTAATTCAATTCAGGGGTTGCACTCCCTAATTACTAACCACGCAGTAAATATTGTGCAGAAATTAAAGTGCGGAAAATAAAACCTACGCTATTACAGTTTTATAGGTGGGGGATTTTACAATAAACACCTGTGGGGGTTTTGCGGAAAATAAAGACGGACATTAAAGAAAATATAATTAATTCAAAAAAAATATTTGAATAGCTTGAATCGTCGTCGAACCTTCGATCAATCCTGGAAATCAAGAATGAAAAGGGAAAACAGGTTAGTGTATGAAAGATCTATTTATTATAAACTCGATTAATCACACAAATCCTAATTTAAAGAGAAAAAAAAGAATTATGTAAAACCATTAATTTTAATGTTTAAATAGCAATTACAAGTTAATTTGTAAAAAGTCGAACGTTCGATTAAATATAATAATTATATGACTTTATTTATTTACATGATTTTTGGAAAAGAAAATAATTAATAATAAGGTATAATTACTAAAGCAAATGATTTAAAAAAATATAAGAAATATGCAATTAAATAAATAAAAATAAAAAATTGAAAATACTTAGCTTCGGATCAGGTATGGCACGCTCCAGAAGGTCCATGGTGTGGATGCAAATTCCTGGGCGTTGGATCATGTGTTGGTAGAGGTCCGCTGGTGATGAGGTGAGGGAGTATTGTGGTTGTGTGTGAAGGCATAGCACTGGATCAGGAGTCACACAATTTGTTAAAAACAAAATGCCATGGCCAGGTCTCGAACTCAGGCCCTCAAAGTTGCATTCCTCATGCTTTTGCCAATTGTGCTGTATATAGTTAGTCATGAACGTAACACACACAATAAATTATATATGAAAAACAAACTTTAATGGACCAGTCAACCAAAGTGTCAATGTGGGGCCCTCTAGCGCTATCAGCATCCAATGAGAAAGAGAAAGAAAAAGTTTGAACGTTTGACCAACCAAACACCATGTGCCACACAAGGAGAGAGAGGAAGGCGTAGTTGACTGCCCAATCAAAGCCCCACGCGCGTGGTCTCTCACTCAGAATTACTATTCATCTCTTTCATCATGGGTACCTGCGGATTTTGCTGCAGCTTTTGTTGCGGATTTTCTTGCGGTAAAACCTTTGAAAAGCAAACCCTGCAAAAACAATGTTAGCAGCAACAATGAACGACCCAGATCTATGTAAAATCCCCTCCTGAATCCATTGGTGAGGACCGTTTGGCCTAAAAACGCTTGTAGCATTGAAACCGATTGCCTATAGTCAGTACGCCCTAATCATGGCAACTCCCCATTCGTGTGTTATAGAACGATCTCAATGGTCCAGACCTTCTCCAAATCACGCAAGGAACTCAACCATGTAGTTAGATCAAAGTGAAACACAATAAATCATGACTTATGAATTTCAAGAATATGAATGAGTATGAACGACATGAAACACGCATTCTAGACGTCAAGGGGCTAACCTAATGGCATATTCTCACCATATATTACCTTAAGAATGGAGTGGAATCGTTGTTTAGATTTGAATGTGGCTGGAAAGAATGGCACGATTTTTTCACCTTTTCTTTGATTTTTGCAAACTTCAAACCCTAGCCTTTTCCTCCAATTTTCGTCCCCTATTGATCAGAATATCTTACATATATATATATATATATATATATATATATATATATATATATATATATATATATATATATATATATATATATATATATATATATATATATATATATATATATATATATATATATATATATATATATATATATTGCAAGGGAATTAGGTCAGAAGTTTGGAGAAAATCAAAAAGATTGGATCAAAAAAATATTTGATTTGGAAGAAAAAATATTTGATTGAAAACTTGCTATTTTGAGTTCAATTGTGTATCAATCAACTTCAATTCTTTTCCTTGGCCTTCAAGATTAGTATTTGATGAATCTTTTGATTGCAATCACAAGCCATGCATTTATTTGGTATTTATTTGATTTATTTTGATTTTAAATAAATAATAATCAAAATAAATAAATCCAAAATCATGTAGAACGAAATTATTTGGTTATCCATATGTTTCTTGGGCCTTTATATGATTAAAACAAAAACCATGTGATTCAATTCATTTGTCTTGCATTTTATTTGATTTATTTGGCTTTTAATTGAATAAAATTCAAATAAATATAAATAAAAGTGACAAATAT
Source organism: Vicia villosa (assembly GCF_029867415.1). Taxonomy (NCBI): domain Eukaryota; kingdom Viridiplantae; phylum Streptophyta; class Magnoliopsida; order Fabales; family Fabaceae; genus Vicia; species Vicia villosa. The sequence goes on along the minus strand of NW_026705136.1, from coordinate 1,109,274 downwards.
ATAAAAATGGGTTTAAAGGTCCTTATTTAGGTCATGGATGTGTGTGAAGTCAAAATCTTAGGCCCAATAGTCCAAAAGTTCAAAGTTATGCAATTAGGGTTTCACATGTTTCTTGTATTTTGACTAATTTTGACAAAGCATATTTCTTTCAATTTACATGGTATGAAGATGTTCTAGGACTTTTTGGAAAGCCCAATATGTCATCTACAAGCTACTTTGGAACACTTTTTGCATTTGAGGATTTTATCTTGAAGATATTTCTCCTGATAAAAAACAGCTATTTGCGAGCTTCTAGAAGGACCTGTAATGTTTTGACTTATTTCTCTTATGCGGAAGCACTTCTTGACCTTGAGCCCAACATCAAAGTTGTAGAGAATGAAATTTCCTTGAGAATAGGCTTTGGTTGGGGAATTTCGGATAAAGTATGAGAGAGATATGATCAGTCAAAGTTGGGTTGACTTTCTCCTCGAAACCCTAATTTAGAAACTTGGACTTTTGATGATTTTAGAGTTTTTCTTGATGAATCATGATCAAATATTGATCAAATGATGAATATTAATTCAAATGAAGGATGTTGACCAAAAATCAGAAGTTTTGACTGTATTTTGACCATAGTTGACTTTTAGGTCAAATAGATCGACTGTTGACCATCTGAGCAGTTGACTGAGCAATCATATGAATCAGAGCTTGAAACTTGGCATGATGACCCTTTGAAGCATATGAGAGGTGTTATACCCCAATTTTTGACCTAAGATACCACCTCATATCATTGCATATGCATCATTTGCATCTCTAACAAATTGCATAGCCTGTGTTTGTTACTTGTGACTCAGCATAATTTAAACAGGAAATCACTCATCAGTACAAGTAACAATCAATTAGGGTTTTGTTCTCCCTTCATCTCAAAAGAACTATCTTCATCAACAATCAACATTTGGTCCTCAGAGATTCATTTCAACAAGCTCAAAGGCTCTGAATCAACCATATTAGGGTTTTGACTGAAGATAGCATACTCCTGACCTCTGCTCAGGATTTGACTTAATGACTTGGGACATGACCTCAAGACCCCAAGTGCATCATTTTGACCTGATCCATTGGCTCAAGATATCTCCTACACAAGGATTGATCAACAATGAAATTTCAAATCATCAGATTAGGGTTTTGAACTATCAGGGACTGAAATCTGGGATCACATTTGGGAAACCCTAAAAATCCCCAGGAAGTCAATCAAAGGTTTCAATCATCTTCAAATAATCCCTATGACAACATCCAATGGAAATTGTATCTCAATTCAAGATCCACAGTCATCAATTTCATCTGGTCGACAATTAGGGTTTTTGACCTAATTCACTGAACAACTGACTTTTTAATCAGGACATGGTGCCACAACTCAAAACATGGCTCAATATCCTCTAATGCTTCAATATGATCCATTCATACCACTCATTTGATGTGGATAGCCTGTTTCATTTGAAATCTCCAGAAACGCGATTCGTCTGAAAAAGTCAACTATACAAGATAACCATTGACTTTTGGAGAATTTTGGTCAACCATGACTTTTGAAGTTTTGAATCATCAATATATGATATATGAAGTCATTTGATCAAGAAAAATCAAGAAAATCAATCAAGAATCAAAAAGTCAAAAGTTTGACTTTCATACTTAGAAAATTTTTCTAAGTGTTTATCATGGTTTTTTCCAAACTTTGGAAGGGAATTTCTCAAAATTTCACCTACAAACTGAAAAAAACTTCCAACATGAAAGTTGTAGATTTTGATCCAATAAACAACTTTGACACATATAAATTTTTTCCATAAGATCAACCATTTAAGAGATATGGAGCTTCAAAGTTGGCATCTTTGGAAAATTTCACTTGAAACTTCATTTTTCTCAAAGTTCATGGATCTTTTTCACCCACTTCCTTAAAGATCTTGAAGAAACTTTCAACTAGGGTTTTGAAGTGTGTAATATGAGCTTTCCAAAATGTCTAAGAGCATGAAAAAACATGGAGTGTAGCTATGGTTTTGAATTTTGCCATTAGTGACCATTATGCATGAAATTACAAGCCATTTTTACCAAAGTTATGCACTATTCTACCAAATGATCCAATTGATGACACATAGAGGCAATAATTGAAAGATATTTCTGGTTTGAGATCAGAATGGAAAGAGATAAGAAGCTTAGAGAAATAACCATGGTTTAGTTACTTTTAACCATATGCATTAAATGTGAAAGATTCCTTTCTATCCCTTAAGCCAAATCATCAAACTTTGAAGCAAGTGGCAAAGCTCTGAGTTCAGACTCTTTGGCCTATAAATAGAGGTCCTCACTTCATTGCAAATCACACCAAAACCTCACAAATTATAGGTTTTCTCTTTCTTTCTTGAATTGCAAGTTTCTTAAGTTTCAAAGAGGTAGAAATCCCAACCTCTAAACCCTTGAAGTTCTGGCCAAAGTAATGATTCTAACATCTCATAAACATCATATGGGATGTGTTTGAATCACTCATACACCCAAAAACACCTCAAATCTCAGAATCATCATCTCACTTCTCAAATATGCATAACCTAAGCCTTATCATGCCAAAATCAATTCCAGGTCATTTCTGTCCAAACTAACACTTCAAACACCATCCATATACTTCATATGAACTATCCAAACACTCATCATCAACCTGAAACATCAGAATCATCAAGCTCGATTCTCACTTGCTCCTACTGCAGATCGGGTACCCCCAACTGCTCCAGGGGTTTTCAATTCATTCCAAGCATCCAGACACCTTCCATAAGGTCCATTGAAGCTATCCAGATCATCAAGCAACTTCTGTAACACCCCTATTGCAAAATTCAATTCCCAGGTGGCCGTTTTAGAAGGTAAGCTCTCTTGAACTTCAAACTCTATCATACATGCATCATAAATGAAAAACTGGTTTACCATCATGTTTCTGCATATGTATGGATCATTAACCCTCAATCAATTGCAACTTATCATGCACACACACGATTTCAGATTGAAACTCAGAATTAGGGTTCTTCGTGTTCATCAGAAAATTGATAGCCTTAGAGTTAAAATAAATGCAATTAAATGATACCATTGTGTTCCTTATGAAAAATCGAGCAAGTTAGGCTATTCACTTGATCCAAACAATTCAGTTTTCAGAATTTTCAAATTCAATTTGGGGGTTGTGTTCTTGGCGCCAAATTTTGAAACTGAACTTAGGAACCTGATTCAAAATATATTTAATTCATTGCAAGAGATTAACAGACCACGCGCGTGGTCTGGTTGGTTAAGTTTTTGAGTTGTCAGAGAGAGGGCGCGAGTTCAACACTCATGGGGGCCAAAACATTTTTTTTATCACTATTTTCTTTCAATTTTTTTACACAACTTTAATTAATTCATTGACCAATCAAATTAACTCATTTTTATTTCATTTTTTACACATCTTTTATTTAATATACATATTTTAACAATATCAAAAAAATCATAAAAAAGGATTTATTTAATATGCTTTTAATTAGGTTTAAAATGATACATTTTTTAAGTGTTTTTTAAATACTTTAAATATTGTTTTTCATTTAATTTTTAACCTAATCACTTGTAAATATTTTTTGTGTGACCAAACCCTAATCATTTAGGTCTTAATTAAGCATTAAAATTTGTTTTAACTTAATTAAGTTGACTTTTGTCAAAATTCAAATCGTTTTAAGACAAGCGATCGCGATTCTTCCCAAAAACGATAAACCATTTCCTTTTGATTTTCAAAGAAAACTATTGATTAAATCTTTTTAATTGATCAATTGATTTTCAAAATGATGTGGGGCCTCTCGAATATTAGAGAGTATAAGACCTACTCCTTTTTCTTTTTATACAGTCTTTTTTGTTCAAAACAAATAAACTTTTTTTCAAAACAAATCTTCAAACAGTTTTTCAAAAGCGAAATCTCGCGTTCTGTTAATAAAACAATCAACCATGTTTTATAAAATAAAACAGGGGCCTCCACATAGGTATAAGTCCCATTCCCGTACATGAAATTAGGTATTTCATTGTACATTCACCTTTTTGTACATACTTCGATCAGTTTGATTTTTAACTTCGAATAACAAATCAAAAATGAAGGTTTTCTTTAAATCTTCCCAAAAATACCATGGGCCTCCATGTAGGTATAAGTCCCAAGCCCTTTTGTGAATACCTGTTTACATAGTTTTGAATAAATTCAAGTGGACCTCTCCTCGAGTATAAGTCCCGAACTCCCGTGTATACGAATAGATCATGCTTACAGGTATATTTCCTTCATAAACTCCATTATATACACACACTTTGTCATATATATAATTATTCATAACTTGTTCATGTTTGTTCATGTTTGTTCATACTTGTTCATGTTTGTTCATATGTGTGATGCGTGTGCTTGTTCAACTTAGTACAACACTAGGTTCCCCATAGCCTCCTATTGGGCTTCGTGCAAAGAATCTCCCTAGTTTAGGTTAGGACATAGAGTATGGTTTCCCGGTGAAATCGCTCTAAGAGCTCAGACCAACTATACCATGCCTCCCCTTGGGCTTTGTACAAACGAGTGACCCTCCCATAGCCTCCTCTTGGGCTTACAATGCAAGGACCCTGGATTGTCCCTCCCATAGCCTCCTCTTGGGCTTACAATGCAAGGACCCTCGGATAGCCTCCTCTTGGGCTTCGTACAAGGACCCACGGGCTTCTTATAAGCATCCCCAATATCCAAATCAAAATACCCTAGGAGATTAGACATTTTTCATCTCTATGATAGGAGTATCTCTTCTATATCATCACAAACAATCAATCAATCAATCAATCAAATTTCTTTGCCACAAGGCTGGCTAATCAATCAAACTTCTTTTCGCCACAAGGCTGGCTAATCAATCAAACCGTTTTGCCACCATACTGGCTGATTAATCAAAGTTTTTGTCACAAGGCTGACTTCATTGAAACTTTTGCCACGAGGCTGGCTGATTAATCAAAACTTTTTGTCACAAGGCTGACTTCATTGAAAGTTTTTTGCCACAAGGTTGGTTAAACACAAAAACATCTTTATCATTCTAAGCGCCATAAGCGGCATGGCCCAGGGCTTATAATGAAAAGATTTTCAAACAAAAACAAACAGATGTATGTGATGATATAGATTAGATACATCGAACATTTAGATGACATTTGTCTCTTTTGCTTCCACTAGCATAAGTGGGAACTACGATTGCTCTGACTTTCTCAACATCCCTTTGAGAATACGTAGGCACAAGGTCGTATCCTTGGCGAGCAAAACTTCTCCCTCAAACCATTCAAACCTTAGCACCCGTAGACCCCGAGCTACAGATGCTCTGATTCCCTCTAAGGGATATGTATGCAGAGGATCGCGATGATCTTTGCGAGCATAATCAAACAAACACCTTAGGTCCCACCTATTTCACAAGAACCTCTCAATAACATGAAATGAAAAACAAAGCAAAGAAACCTATAGAGTACTATAGATACGTTGGGTGCTAATACCTTCCCTTCGTATAACCAACCCTCTTACCCAAAGATCTCTCCCCCCACTTTTAGGTTATTGCAGCTTTTTTCCTTTTCCTACTTTGGAAATAATAAAAAGTTTGGTCGGTACAAAAGAAAAATCATTTTTTGAGCACTCGAGCCCAAAGAAGGCATCAGGTGTCTCATCCCGAAAAAAGACAACGATTTTTCGCCCGCGACAGAAAAATGGCGACTTCACTGGGGACCATCTTTTTATTGTTTCCAAAGGAAGGGTTAATTCTATTTGCTTTATTTTTCATTTCATTTTTTGTTATATGTGTGGTTCTGGTTCTATTACATGTGTGGTTCTGTTACAAGTGATACATTATGGACGAATCCTAACCCGGATTAAGTACACATAAGAAATTAGGTGGAGGGTATAGTCATGTGCAGGCGCACGTGAGAATCCTTCCGCTCAGTGGAGGTTCCTTGTTGGTAATATATGTTTAGCATGTTTCGTAGCGAAGACATTATTACTTTCATTGAACTGTAGAAGCTGAGTTGGCCGTAGAACCCCAACCCATCCTGGCCTTATTAGGTTATGGTGCAGAAACTATTCAGGTGAAGACTTGGATTAGTTGTCATGCGGAGAACCACACTCAGACGAGTTTTTCTTGAGAATATTGCTGGCTCATGAGTTTAATTGTGGAAAGCCGGTAATATCCGAAAGAAAAATGTAGACTCTGACGTATCAGTAGAACATGTTGTGCAGGTGATTAACTAGAACTATCCCATTTTTGGTTCTCTGACCTCATGCTCGTGACTTTGGACCTTTGAACTTATGCGTTACCATGTTTGCGTTACCATGTTTGTATACCATGTTTGTAGTACCATGTTACCATGTTTGAACTACCATGTTTGTGTTACTATGTTTGAATATGTGGCATTCATGCATCCATGCATTCATACATTCATTAAAAACCATCTTTTTCCATAAAAACATGATTTTTCCAAAAAAAAATTTAGAATTTTCTTTGCAAACATTATAGGATTAAGTTATGGAAAAAAGGTATACCAAAAAGTACGGTTTCAAAGCACCTGATGTAGAAAGACTGATAGAGTTAGCATCTTCTGTACAAGATCCTTGTAATTTTAGGAAAAGCTATGGAAAGCTTTTGCCTATCTTGAATACTCATGTTGATGAAGGACTTCTCAAGACTCTGGTTCAGTTCTATGATCCCGTCTACCGTTGTTTTACCTTTCCAGACTACCAGTTGGTACCGACCTTGGAAGAATATGCCAATCTTTTGGGTATTCCTGTGTCTGACAAAATACCTTTCAATGGTTTGGAAGCCATTCCTAAGTCACACGTCATTGCAGCAAGTATCCACATGAAGAAGTCTGAAGTAGAGAGTAATTGGACTACCAAAGGAAACCTCCCGGGTTTAACTTCACACTTCCTAATAAAGAAAGCCTTTGATTTCATCGAAACTGGTAGCATGATAGCTTTTGAAGCCATACTAGCCTTGCTCATCTATGGGTTGGTTCTGTTTCCCAATGTCGATAACTTTGTTGATATCAATGCCATAAAGATCTTCCTGATTGGAAATCCTGTTCCGACTTTGCTTGGTGACATGTATTTTTCTGTCCATCATAGGAATCGCCAAGGCGGTGGAATTATTGTATGTTGTGCACCTTTGTTGTTCAAATGGATTGTTTCACACTTACCTAAGTCTCCTATTTTCACAGAAAACCGAGAAGGCTTGCGTTGGCCTCGAAGACTTATGTCTCTTACTAATCATGATATTCGTTGGTATACCTTGGCTCACTGTGGTACAGAAACCATTGAAAGTTGTGGAGAGTTTGCCAACGTACCCCTCATTGGTACGCAAGGAGGAATTAACTACAATCCGGTCCTAGCCCGACGACAACTCGGGTATGCAAATTCAGCTAAACCCATTGGTCCTACAGTGGAAGGTTACTTCTACCGAGAAGGGGATAATCCTAAAAGGTTGAAAGCGAGAATGGTGAGAGCTTGGTACGACGTCCGATGGAAAGAAAAAGGTGAGGAAAGAAATTGCATTGCCATGGACGCCTACACCTGCTGGGTAAAGAAAAGAGCAAAAGAGTTTCAAATGCCTTATGCTTATGAAAAAACCATGTTTCCTGCAGTATCTCAACGACCCAACATTCCCACTATGGAGGAATACCAAGACACTTTGGCTAAAATGAGGACAGAAAAAGATGCTTGGGAAGAAAAGTTTCGTAGCACTGAGGTGGAAAATAGAAAGTTGAAGAAAAGGGTGAAAGATCACGAAGAAACTCTCTATTACCAAGATGGATGGCTCATGAGCAAAGATGAGAAGATTCGCCAGAAAGACGCTGCAATCAAGAGGTACATCAAAGAAAGCAAGAAAAATCTTGAAGGCTCGACAAGCAACGCTCCGACTCCTAATGATTGGAAGAATATTGTTGACAAGTTGAGGACCGAAAAGGCCGAATTGAAAGCTCACTATGGGAAAGAAATCATGAAGCTCAAGCTGCACAACGCATTTGGCTCTTCATCTGATGAAGATGCTTAGGATTGTTTAGCCTTTTATTTATCATTTGCTTTTGTAAGGAGCTACGCTCCAATGTTGTAACATTTCCCATTTATTCAATAAAAGAATAGTTTGTGTTCAAATGTTTGCAAGGAAATAATCTTAAAAATGTTTGGAAAAATCATAAACTTCTTTTTGCATACATCATTTTGCATATCGAGTCTGTTGTATAGAGTCTCATCTTTTGGATCTTTCTCCAATAGATCGTCAAGCTGTCGCGTCTCAAAGTTTCTCGACCGCGCTCGCAATCAGATCACAGATACAATACTCGTTCAAGCAGAAGAAGAGTAATGGAACACTCTGAACAAGAGAATATTGAGCTCCGTGGTACAGTGACCACCCTTCAGGAAAAGTTGGAAAGTCTCACTACTCTGGTTGACTCCTTAATGGCTGCACAGAATCAGCCGCCGCCACCCAACAGCCAAGCGACGGTAACATCTGAAGTCACTACTCCAGTTTCTACAGTTGCGTTCCGTATTCCATCTTTCTCCATGCCAGAAGGTTGGGGCACGCCTTTCAGCTTCGGTACAGGTTTCCGCCATAATGTTTTTGGGGTTCAAACATCCACAACCGAAGCGCCTGCTGCACAAAGTTCACAGTTTATTCCAAATCAGGGGGTAACTTTTTCTCAAGTCACTATGGCACTTTCTCAACCCACTATGACAGTTCCGACCCCTACAGTTCACACTGTTCCTTATGATGGCAATGAGATTTATCATGATCAAGGTGATAGCACAAATCAGCGTAATCTTGTGGGAGATCTCCAAGAGCAGTTTAACAAGATGCAGTTGGAAGTTAAAGCTATCCGTGGGAAAGATTTGTCTGGAAAGAATGCCCAGGAGCTATGTTTGGTTCCCAGTGTACAAATACCTGCTAAATTCAAGGTCCCAGACTTTGAGAAATACAAAGGAAGTTCTTGTCCACAAAGCCATCTTGTGATGTATGCTAGGAAGATGTCTACTTATGCAGATAATCATCAGTTGCTTATCCATTACTTTCAAGACAGTTTAACTGGTGCCGCACTGAAGTGGTACACAGGCTTGGATAACACTAATATTCGAACATTCAATGACCTAGGTGAGGCCTTTGTCCGACAATACAAGTATAACTCGGATATGGCTCCGGACAGAGATCAGCTTCGATCCATGGCTCAGAAAGACCATGAAGCTTTCAAAGAGTATGCCCAACGATGGAGAGAAACTGCTGCTCAAATTAATCCACCGTTAAAAGAGAAAGAGATGACAAAGATCTTCTTGAATACTCTCAGTCCGTTTTACTATGAACGCATGATTGCTAGTGCTCCAAGTGATTTCACCGAGATGGTAAACATGGGGATGCGTCTAGAAGAAGAAGTCCGAACCGGACGTCAAAAAGTTTGGAAGTGGTTTCCCAAAGAAGAAAGAACAAAGTGTTGACATGGTATCCCAAGGAAAGCCAAGAGGAAATGTCAATCGTCAACAACAGATTGCTGCTATTGCGCCAGCCGTTAATACTGCACCGAATCCGGGGTTTACTCCGCAGTTTCAACAACAGCCTCGACCATAGGCTCAGCAGTTTAACAATAATCAGAATCGTGTACAAAGAGCTCCACAGTTTGATCCGATTCCAATGACCTACACAGAGTTGTATCCTGCTTTGATTGAAAGAGGTCTTGTTCAAACTAAAGCACCACCACCCGTACCAGAGAAACTACCATGGTGGTACAAAGCTGAGGTCTCATGCCCTTATCATCAAGGAGCACCTGGCCATGATCTTGAGCATTGCATAGCTTTGAAACATGAAGTTCAGAGGTTGGTTAGATCTAATCTTCTCTCTTTCAGAAATTTGAATCCAAATGTGCAAGCAAATCCGCTACCCAATCATGGAGGGCATGTTGTAAACATGGTGTATGGATATCCTGGTCCATATCGAGTCTATAATATCAACTTCTCAAGAGCAGATTTGGTACAAATGCACGCTACTCTCTGTCGAGGGCAGAATTTTCGCCAGCATCACTATGGTTCCTGTAGCATATGTTGTGTAGATCCTCACGGATGTTCAATTGTGAGAAGAGATATCCAAGTTCTGTTGGATAATGGTACTATTTAGATCTACAGAAATAGGAATGAAAATGAAGTTAACATGATAGGATGTTATCCGCATGAGCTTTTAGTCTCAGATATCAACTCGGAAATGCCTACAGTTAAAGTCATCGTTCCTCATTTCAACATGCCTGAGCGCATAGAAGTTACTTACAACAAGCCAAAGGTTCCTGTTGCTCCTTTGATCATTTGTCTACTTGGACCTATTCCTTATGACTCTGACAAGGCAGTTCCATACAACTACAACGCTACAATGATAAAGAATGGACAAGAAGTTCCTTTACCTACTCTTTCATCTGTCGTGAATATCGCTGATGTGAGTCGAGTAACAAGAAGTGGACGTGTGTATACTCCACTACCTTCAAAGCAGCCTATTGCTCCTGCAACCAGGCAAAATCCTGTTGATACACCAGTGGGGAATCCTGAGGAAACTCCAGTCAGTAATACAAACACTGATGTTGGCCAATCCAGTGGAACCAATGTCAATCCTGACTTTGATGAAATTTTGAAGCTTATCAAAAGAAGTGAATACAAGATTGTGGATCAGCTTATGCAGACTCCTTCAAAGATCTCAATACTTTCATTGCTTTTAAACTCTGAGGCCCACAGGGAAGCCCTGATGAGAGTTTTGGATCAAGCTTTTGTAGATCATGATGTGACTGTTGACCACTTTGATGGGATAATATAGCCAACATAACAGCTTGCAACAATTTAAGCTTCTGTGATGAAGAATTCCCCGAGGAGGGCAGAAATCACAATCTTGCTTTGCACATTTCTATGAACTGTCAGTCAGACTCTTTGTCCAATGTGTTGGTAGATACCGGATCTTCCTTGAATGTGATGCCAAAGACGACTCTCGCTCGCTTGTCTTACCAAGGAATGCCTATGAAGTTCAGTGGTGTAGTAGTCAAAGCATTTGATGGTTCGCGAAAATCTGTTATCGGCGAAGTCAACCTTCCCATGACAATTGGTCCACATACATTTCAAATCATCTTCCAGGTCATGGACATTCAAGCTGCTTATAGCTGTCTGTTAGGACGACCATGGATCCATGAAGCAGGGGCAGTAACTTCTACGCTCCATCAAAAGTTAAAATTTGTAACAAATGGAAAATTGGTAAGATAAGTGGAGAACAAGCCTTGATGGTGAGTCATTTATCCAATTTCTATTTCATTGGTGCTGATGATGTGGAAGGAACTCAGTTCCAAGGTCTCTCTTTAGAAGACGAATCTTCCAAAAAGAAAGCATCAATCTCTTCTTACAAAGAGGCGGTAAAAGTAGTGAAAGATGGAACTACCACTGGCTGGGGGCAAGTTGTGATTCCTACCAAGAATGAAACTAGAGCAGGTCTCGGATGTTCACCAACATTCTCAAACTGCACTAAGAAGGATGAAACCCTTCATCCGATCAAAGAAACATTCATTAGTGGAGGGTTCCTTAACCCAATTCCTCAAGAGGTTAATGTCCTTATTGAAGAATGCATCGAAGAAGGCCTACCTGATCCTGAAGAAGAATGGAAATGTTATCTCAATGACTCAGGATACATATCTCAGGAAGAACCATATCCTCCGTCAGAGAAATCCAAAGGCAATGAAACTGAGCCTATTCTTGCAGAAATCTGGGACACTTTGGGACAACCAAGTGGAAAATTTGATTATATGGTGAAATATACTGCACCTGAAAGTTACAAGATTGCGATTGAGGATATCCAACCAACTGGATGGGGAGATTCCTTTGAATATAATAGTCAACCAGAAGAGTTTTATCAGCCCTGTCAATTTTCTCAGCAGCCTGAAATTACTGAAGATTTCGGATTCGATGTATCTGCCAAGGTCCATAATCCTGAAGATGGTTATTATCACATAAATGCCATTTTTGAAGATGAAGGGGAAGATGATCCCGCAACTGACTCAGAAAGTGTCGCTGACAATGAGTCTCTTCATCCTGAATACTGGGAAATACATCCTGAAAATTCTGAAGATTGTGACTCATCTTATGCTCTTCAAGAAGTAGAAGAAGACCGTTTCAACTCTACAAAGAACAAGGTTGACAAACCAGGACCTTCAAATCCTGCTCGACCAGCAGACGATGTCAATACTGAAGATAATTCTGGGGAGAATTTTCCTGAATACATAATACACAGAGGAGTTCGTTGCTACTGGAAAGCTGTCGACGTTCCGAATGTTGTTCGCCGCTCAAAGTAATCACCTCGCTGTTATTTTGACCTCCTGCCTTGCCCAAAGCAGAGAGATGTTTTATAGGGCTTTGCTTTTAAATGTTCCTCCCAAATAACTTTGTGTATAGGGCTTTGTTTTTAAAAGTTTCCCTCTTTGTCCTGCCCAAGACAAATGAGTTTGTGTTTAGGGCTTTGTTTCAAAAATGAATCATAAATAAAGCGTCATTTTGAATTCCCTACACTATGTGTTTAATTTTTTGCTTTTTTCTGGAAATGGTAATCCTAAAAAACCAAAATAAAATTAAAAAAAAAACTTTTTCAAAAAAAATCTGCATACACTCTTGCATTCATAAATTTTCTGAAATAAATCACATGTGCAGATTTACTATTGATAAACCCATTGAATGCAATAACCCTATGCCCTCTCCCAACTTTGAATTTCCTGTGTTCGAAGCCGAAGAAGAGGAAGAAAAGGAGATCCCGGACGAGATCTCTCGATTACTTAAGCACGAGGAAAGAGCCATTCTGCCTCACAAAGAGCCTTTAGAAAAGATCAACTTGGGTTCTGAAGAAGACAAAAAAGAAGTGACCATTGGATCGCTGCTTGATACTGATGTCAAGAGTAAGTTGACAGACCTTCTCAAAGAATATGTTGACGTGTTTGCCTGGTCCTACCAAGACATGCCTGGGTTGGATACCAATATTGTTCAGCATTACTTACCATTGAAGCCAGAATGTCCGCCGGTTAAGCAAAAATTGCGAAGGACTCACCCTGATTTGGCTAACAAGATCAAAGTGGAAGTTCAAAAGCAACTCGACGCAGGTTTTCTTGTCACCTCTGAGTATCCTCAATGGTTAGCCAACATAGTGCCAGTTCCAAAGAAAGATGGCAAAGTCAGAATGTGTGTTGACTACCGTGATTTGAACAAGGCCAGTCCCAAAGATGACTTTCCATTACCACATATCGACATGCTGGTTGATAACACCGCTAAGTTCAACGTCTTTTCCTTCATGGACGGGTTCTCCGGTTATAATCAGATCAAGATGGCTCCCGAAGACATGGAGAAGACATCTTTCATCACCCCATGGGGTACCTTTTGCTACAAAGTGATGCCGTTTGGATTAAAGAATGCCGGCGCAACTTACCAAAGGGCAATGACTACTCTCTTTCATGACATGATGCATAAAGAAATAGAAGTTTATGTGGACGACATGATAGCCAAGTCCATCACAGAAGAAGAACATATTGAATACCTTTTGAAGTTGTTTCAACGACTAAGGAAATATCAGCTTCGCTTGAATCCTAACAAATGTACTTTTGGGGTTAGATCTGGAAAACTCTTGGGTTTCATTGTCAGCCAAAGAGGTATTGAAGTAGATCCCGACAAAGTCAGAGCTATTCAAGAGATGCCTGCACCAAAAACTGAAAAGCAAGTAAGAGGATTTCTCGGACGATTGAACTATATCTCCAGGTTTATCTCTCAAATGACTGCTACTTGTGGGCCGATTTTCAAGCTTCTCCGCAAAGATCAAGGGGTTGTATGGACTGAAGATTGCCAAAAAGCGTTTGACCGTATCAAAGAATACCTGTTAGAACCACCAATATTGATTCCTCCAGTTGAAGGAAGACCACTAATCATGTACCTTACCGTGTTGGAAGAATCCATGGGTTGTATGCTTGGACAACAAGATGAAACCGGTAAGAAGGAGCATGCCATCTATTACTTAAGTAAGAAATTCACAGACTGTGAGTCTCGTTACTCCATGCTCGAAAAAACATGTTGTGCTTTGGCTTGGGCTTCAAAACGTCTCCGCCAATACATGATCAACAATACTACTTGGTTAATCTCCAAAATGGATCCGATCAAGTATGTCTTTGAGAAGCCTGTATTAACAGGAAGGATTGCCCGATGGCAAATGCTGTTATCTGAGTATGACATTAAATACCATGCTCAAAAGGCGGTCAAAGGAAGCATTCTCGCCGATCACTTAGCGCATCAACCAATTAATGAATATCAATCTCTCAAGTTTGACTTTCCTGATGAAGATGATGTCTTATACTTGAAGATGAAAGATTGTGACGAACCGTTACCTGAAGAAGGTCCTGATCCTGAATCAAGATGGGGCCTAATTTTTGATGGAGCAGTAAACGCTTTTGGCAATGGAATTGGGGCAATCATCATCACTCCCAAGGGTACTCATATCCCATTCTCTTCCAGATTGCTATTTGATTGCACCAACAACATCGCAGAATATGAAGCTTGTATCATGGGTCTCGAAGAAGCCATTGACTTAAGGATCAAAATCCTCGACATATATGGAGATTCAGCCCTCGTGATCAACCAAATCAAAGACAAGTGGGAAACTTACCACCCTGGCTTGATTCCCTACAGAGATTATGCAAGACGTCTGTTGACTTTCTTCAACAAGGTTGAATTGCATCATATACCTCGAGATCAGAATCGAATGGCAGACGCCTTGGCTACTCTATCTTCCATGTTCAAAGTCAATCATTGGAACGATATGCCTACAGTCAGAATCACGCGCCTTGAAAGGCCCGCCTATGTGTTTGCAACCGAAGCAGTCATCGATGATAAACCGTGGTTCCACGACATCAAACGCTTCCTTCAAACTCAAGAGTACCCACTTGGGGCATCAAACAAAGATAAGAAAACTCTAAGGAGACTTTCTGGCAGTTTCTTCCTGAACGGAGATGTGCTATACAAAAGAAACTTCGACATGGTTTTTCTCAGATGCGTGGATAGACACGAAGCAGACATGTTAATGCATGAAGTGCATGAAGGGTCCTTTGGAACTCATTCAAACGGGCATGCGATGTCCAAGAAGATCTTAAGAGAAGGATACTATTGGTTGACAATGGAATCTGACTGTTACAAACACGTGAAGAGATGTCACAAGTGCCAGATCTACGCAGATAAGATCCATGTGCCACCGACTCTACTCAACGTTCTCTCATCTCCATGGCCTTTTTCCATGTGGGGGATCAACATGATTGGAATGATTGAACCAAAAGCTTCAAACGGTCATCGTTTCATCTTGGTAGCAATTGATTACTTCACCAAATGGGTCGAAGCAGCATCTTATGCCAATGTTACAAGACAAGTGGTTGTGAGGTTTATCAAGAATAATATCATTTGCCGGTATGGTATTCCCAGCAAGATCATTACTGACAATGGTTCAAACTTGAACAACAAGATGATGAAAGAACTGTGTGAGGAATTCAAGATTGAGCATCATAACTCTTCTCCTTACAGACCAAAAATGAACGGCGCCGTTGAAGCCGCCAACAAGAACATTAAGAAGATCGTCCAGAAAATGGTCGTCACTTACAAAGACTGGCATGAAATGCTGCCATTTGCTTTACATGGATACCGTACTTCAGTGCGTACTTCAACAGGGGCAACTCCCTTTTCTCTAGTATACGGCATGGAAGCTGTGCTCCCCGTAGAGGTTGAAATACCATCAATGAGAGTCCTCATGGAAACTAAATTATCAGAGGCTGAATGGTGTCAAAGCAGATACGATCAGTTGAACTTAATCAAAGAAAAACGTATGACTGCTCTATGCCATGGACAGTTATACCAAGCAAGGATGAAACAAGCTTTCAACAAAAAGGTTCGACCTCGTGAATTTCGAGAAGGCGACCTCGTGCTTAAAAAGATCTTGTCTTTTCAACCAGATTCTAGGGGCAAATGGTCTCCTAATTACGAAGGCCCGTATGTTGTCAAAAGAACATTTTCTGGCGGCGCCATGACTCTTGCAACCATGGATGGTGATGAACTCCCACATCCTATGAATGCTGATGCAGTCAAGAAATACTTTGTCTAAAAAAATACAAAAAGAACAGCTCGGTAAGTTGAAAACCCGCAAAGGGCGACTTAGGCAAAAATGAGCGTCTCGGTGGACTGAAAACCCGAAAGGGCGGTCCAGGCAAAAATTAGAGACAATAAACAGAAAAATTCATCCTGGTAGATTGAAAACCTGAAAGGGCAATCTAGGCAAAAATTAGGGATTTATGACAAAGTAACTGCATCAGTCCATACTTCGTCACCTGAAGAGTCTTTTTTCATCAAAGGATCTTCAATCAAATCATCTCCAATCTGAAGCGACAAGCACAATCGGAACTCAAAGTTGTTAAGGGAATAGTGGTTATTGCTTTCAATGTAGCCTTTTCCGCATAATTACCAATTCCAACTTTTGTAAATACTCCATGGAATCACGCCTTTAGCTGATTTCCATCCTATTAAATAAATTTGAGCCTTGTGCCCATTTGTTTGCAATCTCTAATTTCTTTTAGCTTGCAAAATGACGCTTTAATTGTGTTATTCGTTTTTGAAAGAAAAAAAAGTTTTAAATGAATTTACTTTCCTTTTTCAAAATAAAAGCGAAACTTTCCTTTGAGTTGTAAACAACAGAAGGAACATCAACAGCTATCTCCATAGGATGAATCAAAGATTATGATAGGAAAAGCTCTTCTATCCCCAGCGAAGAAGGTCTTCTATCCCCAGTGACGAAGATTTTTTCATCTCCAGTGAAGAAGCTCTTCCATCTCAATAAGAAAAGATGCTTATCTTCCCCAGAGAAGTTTAAAGCACGAAGCACCATTCATCACCCGTGTTAGCTACACCGTGTTGAAGAACATTTGCCAAGTATCTGGTTGTATTGCGACGTCGGTCCCTTTCCAGTAT
This sequence comes from Vicia villosa, assembly GCF_029867415.1. Classification (NCBI taxonomy): domain Eukaryota; kingdom Viridiplantae; phylum Streptophyta; class Magnoliopsida; order Fabales; family Fabaceae; genus Vicia; species Vicia villosa. The sequence goes on along the minus strand of NW_026705136.1, from coordinate 1,092,233 downwards.
ATACTTCTTTGTCTGTCAGTATCGTCAGCATGCATGCTACATTCATGACATTCATCATTCATACATATTTGCATCATTTATGCATCATTGCATTTTTCAATGTCTGCTTTAAAATCACTTGTTCAGGATATATATATCCCAAAACAAAAAAAAAAGAGGAAACAGGTACGGGCGTGTCATCTCTCCAGTAGGTTGTCACCCATAAGCAGAAAGAACATCTTCTTTCTCCAGTTCCCCACTGAGATCATTCCTCGTGGAAGAAGGTTGCTTTAGTTTTCTCCTTTCAAAACAAAGGAGGAAATACCCATTCGAGTTCATTCCTCATTGGGTACAAAGTCTTGTTTGACTGTTTCTTTCCAATTCATTCTTGGTTAGAACACTGTCTTTACCAGAGATTCAAATTCCGATTCTCCAAACAGAGTCAAGACAAACAGACCATAAGCAATAGCCTCATCATCTGAGCAGCTTATTTCTCTTTCAAAATATTTTTCCTCTCAAGGAAATCAATCATGAATGAAGACCATTTGACAATCAGGGCCTTATTACTGTTCACAAGGCTGAATAACCAGTAATTTCCCTAGCAAAGTCTCCAGAATCATTTTATCACTCGGCTGATAATTGATCATGTCTTCAAAACCACTATCACAAGGCTGGTAGTCGGTAACCTTTTGTTCTGGTTATATTATTAAACATGTCTATCACAATGCTGATAGTCGGTAATATTAACCGAACCTTTGAAACTCTTTTTACCTTGTCAAGTCTATCACCATGCTGGTAGTCGGTAACACAGTTTCATACCCTTCACCTTCGCATTATTAAACAAGTCTATCCCTGTGTTGATAGTCGATAATGTCGATTGGTAAGCTTTTCTTACAAAGCTATCATTCCCCGGTGAAGCATACATTTGCTTTCCCGAAAAGAAAACACGAATTCTCTTCCTAAAACGGATTGAGGCATCCTTCCCAATCTCTTTTCCCCAGTGGAGTCAGTTCTTGATATCCCCTCGGTAGAGATATCCTTGCATCACTCGCAATTTTGGTATCATAGGTCCAAAATTCGCGTCTTCTGATATTTAAGTCTCTTCCACCCTATCAAAACGAAGATTTTCAATCTTCATATCTCAGGTTGAAGAAACTTAAATAGGGGCATCTGTCATACCCCAATTTTTGACCTAAGATACCACCTCATATCATTGCATATGCATCATTTGCATCTCTAACAAATTGCATAGCCTGTGTTTGTTACTTGTGACTCAGCATAATTTAAACAGGAAATCACTCATCAGTACAAGTAACAATCAATTAGGGTTTTGTTCTCCCTTCATCTCAAAAGAACTATCTTCATCAACAATCAACATTTGGTCCTCAGAGATTCATTTCAACAAGCTCAAAGGCTCTGAATCAACCATATTAGGGTTTTGACTGAAGATAGCATACTCCTGACCTCTGCTCAGGATTTGACTTAATGACTTGGGACATGACCTCAAGACCCCAAGTGCATCATTTTGACCTGATCCATTGGCTCAAGATATCTCCTACACAAGGATTGATCAATAATGAAATTTCAAATCATCAGATTAGGGTTTTGAACTATCAGGGACTGAAATCAGGGATCACATTTGGGAAACCCTAAAAATCCCCAGGAAGTCAATCAAAGGTTTCAATCATCTTCAAATAATCCCTATGACAACATCCAATGGAAATTGTATCTCAATTCAAGATCCACAGTCATCAATTTCATCTGGTTGACAATTAGGGTTTTTGACCTAATTCACTGAACAACTGACTTTTTAATCAGGACATGGTGCCACAACTCAAAACATGGCTCAATATCCTCTAATGCTTCAATATGATCCATTCATACCACTCATTTGATGTGGATAGCCTGTTTCATTTGAAATTTCCAGAAACGCGATTCGTCTGAAAAAGTCAACTATACAAGATAACCATTGACTTTTGGAGAATTTTGGTCAACCATGACTTTTGAAGTTTTGAATCATCAATATATGATATATGAAGTCATTTGATCAAGAAAAATCAAGAAAATCAATCAAGAATCAAAAAGTCAAAAGTTTGACTTTCATACTTAGAAAATTTTTCTAAGTGTTTATCATGGTTTTTTCCAAACTTTGGAAGGGAATTTCTCAAAATTTCACCTACAAACTGAAAAAAACTTCCAACATGAAAGTTGTAGATTTTGATCCAATAAACAACTTTGACACATATAAATTTTTTCCATAAGATCAACCATTTAAGAGATATGGAGCTTCAAAGTTGGCATCTTTGGAAAATTTCACTTGAAACTTCATTTTTCTCAAAGTTCATGGATCTTTTTCACCCACTTCCTTAAAGATCTTGAAGAAACTTTCAACTAGGGTTTTGAAGTGTGTAATATGAGCTTTCCAAAATGTCTAAGAGCATGAAAAAACATGGAGTGTAGCTATGGTTTTGAATTTTGCCATTAGTGACCATTATGCATGAAATTACAAGCCATTTTTACCAAAGTTATGCACTATTCTACCAAATGATCCAATTGATGACACATAGAGGCAATAATTGAAAGATATTTCTGGTTTGAGATCAGAATGGAAAGAGATAAGAAGCTTAGAGAAATAACCATGGTTTAGTTACTTTTAACCATATGCATTAAATGTGAAAGATTCCTTTCTATCCCTTAAGCCAAATCATCAAACTTTGAAGCAAGTGGCAAAGCTCTGAGTTCAGACTCTTTGGCCTATAAATAGAGGTCCTCACTTCATTGCAAATCACACCAAAACCTCACAAATTATAGGTTTTCTCTTTCTTTCTTGAATTGCAAGTTTCTTAAGTTTCAAAGAGGTAGAAATCCCAACCTCTAAACCCTTGAAGTTCTGGCCAAAGTAATGATTCTAACATCTCATAAACATCATATGGGATGTGTTTGAATCACTCATACACCCAAAAACACCTCAAATCTCAGAATCATCATCTCACTTCTCAAATATGCATAACCTAAGCCTTATCATGCCAAAATCAATTCCAGGTCATTTCTGTCCAAACTAACACTTCAAACACCATCCATATACTTCATATGAACTATCCAAACACTCATCATCAACCTGAAACATCAGAATCATCAAGCTCGATTCTCACTTGCTCTTACTGCAGATCGGGTACCCCCAACTGCTCCAGGGGTTTTCAATTCATTCCAAGCATCTAGACACCTTCCATAAGGTCCATTGAAGCTATCTAGATCATCAAGCAACTTCTGTAACACCCCTATTGCAAAATTCAATTCCCAGGTGGCCGTTTTAGAAGGTAAGCTCTCTTGAACTTCAAACTCTATCATACATGCATCATAAATGAAAAACTGGTTTACCATCATGTTTCTGCATATGTATGGATCATTAACCCTCAATCAATTGCAACTTATCATGCACACACACGATTTCAGATTGAAACTCAGAATTAGGGTTCTTCGTGTTCATCAGAAAATTGATAGCCTTAGAGTTAAAATAAATGCAATTAAATGATACCATTGTGTTCCTTATGAAAAATCGAGCAAGTTAGGCTATTCACTTGATCCAAACAATTCAGTTTTCAGAATTTTCAAATTCAATTTGGGGGTTGTGTTCTTGGCGCCAAATTTTGAAACTGAACTTAGGAACCTGATTCAAAATATATTTAATTCATTGCAAGAGATTAACAGACCACGCGCGTGGTCTGGTTGGTTAAGTTTTTGAGTTGTCAGAGAGAGGGCGCGAGTTCAACACTCATGGGGGCCAAAACATTTTTTTTATCACTATTTTCTTTCAATTTTTTTACACAACTTTAATTAATTCATTGACCAATCAAATTAACTCATTTTTATTTCATTTTTTACACATCTTTTATTTAATATACATATTTTAACAATATCAAAAAAATCATAAAAAAGGATTTATTTAATATGCTTTTAATTAGGTTTAAAATGATACATTTTTTAAGTGTTTTTTAAATACTTTAAATATTGTTTTTCATTTAATTTTTAACCTAATCACTTGTAAATATTTTTTGTGTGACCAAACCCTAATCATTTAGGTCTTAATTAAGCATTAAAATTTGTTTTAACTTAATTAAGTTGACTTTTGTCAAAATTCAAATCGTTTTAAGACAAGCGATCGCGATTCTTCCCAAAAACGATAAACCATTTCCTTTTGATTTTCAAAGAAAACTATTGATTAAATCTTTTTAATTGATCAATTGATTTTCAAAATGATGTGGGGCCTCTCGAATATTAGAGAGTATAAGACCCACTCCTTTTTCTTTTTATACAGTCTTTTTTGTTCAAAACAAATAAACTTTTTTTCAAAACAAATCTTCAAACAGTTTTTCAAAAGCGAAATCTCGCGTTCTGTTAATAAAACAATCAACCATGTTTTATAAAATAAAACAGGGGCCTCCACATAGGTATAAGTCCCATTCCCGTACATGAAATTAGGTATTTCATTGTACATTCACCTTTTTGTACATACTTCGATCAGTTTGATTTTTAACTTCGAATAACAAATCAAAAATGAAGGTTTTCTTTAAATCTTCCCAAAAATACCATAGGCCTCCATGTAGGTACAAGTCCCAAGCCCTTTTGTGAATACCTGTTTACATAGTTTTGAATAAATTCAAGTGGACCTCTCCTCGAGTATAAGTCCCGAACTCCCGTGTATACGAATGGATCATGCTTACAGGTATATTTCCTTCATAAACTCCATTATATACACACACTTTGTCATATATATAATTATTCATAACTTGTTCATGTTTGTTCATGTTTGTTCATACTTGTTCATGTTTGTTCATATGTGTGATGCGTGTGCTTGTTCAACTTAGTACAACACTAGGTTCCCCATAGCCTCCTATTGGGCTTCGTGCAAAGAATCTCCCTAGTTTAGGTTAGGACATAGAGTATGGTTTCCCGGTGAAATCGCTCTAAGAGCTCAGACCAACTATACCATGCCTCCCCTTGGGCTTTGTACAAACGAGTGACCCTCCCATAGCCTCCTCTCGGGCTTACAATGCAAGGACCCTGGATTGTCCCTCCCATAGCCTCCTCTTGGGCTTACAATGCAAGGACCCTCGGATAGCCTCCTCTTGGGCTTCGTACAAGGACCCACGGGCTTCTTATAAGCATCCCCAATATCAAAATCAAAATACCCTAGGAGATTAGACATTTTTCATCTCTATGATAGGAGTATCTCTTCTATATCATCACAAACAATCAATCAATCAATCAATCAATCAATCAATCAATCAAATTTCTTTGCCACAAGGCTGGCTAATCAATCAAACTTCTTTTCGCCACAAGGCTGGCTAATCAATTAAACCGTTTTTCCACCATACTGGCTGATTAATCAAAGTTTTTGTCACAAGGCTGACTTCATTGAAACTTTTGCCCCGAGGCTGGCTGATTAATCAAAACTTTTTGTCACAAGGCTGACTTCATTGAAAGTTTTTTGCCATAAGGCTGGTTAAACACAAAAACATCTTTATCATTCTAAGCGCCATAAGCGGCATGGCCCAGGGCTTATAATGAAAAGATTTTCAAACAAAAACAAACAGATGTATGTGATGATATAGATTAGATACATCGAACATTTAGATGACATTTGTCTCTTTTGCTTCCACTAGCATAAGTGGGAACTACGATTGCTCTGACTTTCTCAACATCCCTTTGAGAATACGTAGGCACAAGGTCGTATCCTTGGCGAGCAAAACTTCTCCCTCAAACCATTCAAACCTTAGCACCCGTAGACCCCGAGCTACAGATGCTCTGATTCCCTCTAAGGGATATGTATGCAGAGGATCGCGATGATCTTTGCGAGCATAATCAAACAAACACCTTAGATCCCACCTATTTCACAAGAACCTCTCAATAACATGGAATGAAAAACAAAGCAAAGAAACCTATAGAGTACTATAGATACGTTGGGTGCTAATACCTTCCCTTCGTATAACCAACCCTCTTACCCAAAGATCTCTCCCCCCACATTTAGGTTATTGCAGCTTTTTTCCTTTTCCTACTTTGGAAATAATAAAAAGTTTGGTCGGTACAAAAGAAAAATCATTTTTTGAGCACTCGAGCCCAAAGAAGGCATCAGGTGTCTCATCCCGAAAAAAGACAACGATTTTTCGCCCGGGACAAGAGGCCATGGGATCCATTTGAAGTATCGGAAGTTTATTTTACTTGGAGAGAAGCAAAACCCTAATTGTGAAGCCTTTGAATAGGAGAGTGTGCACTTAGTCCACCCTTGAGCCTTTGATACTTGAATGAACTTAACAGTAAAAATATGATGGGAAAATTTTGGGGTATGACACATGTCATCAATAGGTTCCATGCCAAGATCACCCAACAACTCATCATCATAATCCTCGTGCTTCCCTGATAACTTCCTCTACATTATCAAAAGGAAAAGTTTCTCGGTGAACTCGACTCAAATGTGAAAAACATGTACAACATTAACATGACAGAGATTAGACACTCAGACTATGCAGCCGTCCTGGAAAATAAGTGCATAGAGTTGTCCATTCAGTGAGATAGTGGGATTATGCCATCCGTTGACCATTCCATTACTTATTGGAGTCCATGTATCAGTTTCATGTGAATAGGATTCACATATGACATTGCGGTTAGACCCGAGACCCTTGAAAAATCGTGTGCCGTTATGAATAACACCGATAAAAGGAACCATGGTTGTTGTCGTTTCAGAGATAAAGCTCCACCTGTTCCGGTTTGGTTCATAAACTTCAGTAGATCAAAGTGTTATTTGAATTCCTTTCCATTCCCCAGCATCAAGGTATATGTGAAGGTACAATAGTGAATGCTCATATGATATGTAAGATACTTTAGCAATATGCAGTCATAGGCACGTCCAACATAAATTGATTGAATATAAAAAGCATATTACTAAATGTTATAAGAGTATAGCAACTAAATGATTCATGAAGGCTGTCAAAAATAAAAAAACCTTGTTCATACATGGATAGACACACATTTAAGTGGCATGAAACATGATTTGTACATTACAGTATGGCTTCAAAATTGTAGACTAACAGGTATATGAATCTCCTGGACCTTAAATGAAGAGGTCATGTACCAAATGCTTGTGAAATCATACAACACATTTCAATGAAGTCAGTCAAACTGATATTTTCAGTCACTTATCTACATCTTACAACAAAGGTTCACAGAGAAGGTATTATAACCTGTAGGCAATATGAGAACTCCTCACTGCCTATTATCTTGAAGTGGAGAGTTGGTGTTATGTTGGTGCTTCTCCTCCTCGTCTTTATTGGATGATTTATCATCCTAGGGGTAGAAAAAGTAACACTATCAATTGGCATTGAAAAGTCAATCCTGTGAAAAAAGTTTACAACATGTATAAATAAAAAAACAGGAAAACAATGACTGATTTAAATATAGACGCCTCTGTCTTCATTTTTGAATGATTTCTACGTGAGTAAATTGCAGAAAAGGGTTCCTAATTATTTAATATGCTATTTCATTCTGAAATATCACAATGGAAATCTACACATGAAAACAACAAATGGCCTCAAAAGTTTAGTAACAGAAACTCAGGGGATCTGTAAAAATGCATATAAGGAGTGTTACCTTATCAGCGAGACATAGATGAAGATCGGAAGGTGCAGCAATGCCAGGCTCAGCGGCAGAAGAAGGAGCAGCATCTGAAGCAGGTGCGGAAAATGGGGAGGCAAGCATGAAGAACTGCAAACGAAGTTTGATAATCTTTGCACCCTTAATAGATTCTTCAACCGGTTCAGTAACAAATAATCACAAACTCTTATTATGGTTGTTTCATTTAAAATTCTCTAAGCTCTATGGTACACAATAGTTCCTAATTTTCCAAATCACCAATCTTGACACTAACTCCTTGCATAAATTGATTTTATATTCACTTGATCTAATGAGTGTCACGTGTTCATATAGGAATGGATGATGACAAGGAATTACTGATGTCCTATTCATTCATTTATAACAGAATAACACATCAAACTTATTTCACCAATTCAATCCTAAAGCAGCTCCATTCATTCTCAAAAATATCCAAATATGTTAGAACAAGATTTGTTCTGATCAATATTCTTAGTTTTGATGATAACAATGTATATGAATTTTGCTTGAGATAATGTGGTACTCTAATCCTATGCAATTTCCATTTCAGGAAATATATATAAAGAGTATGCACAAAATCAGCGCAACAAGCACTGACTCAGAAGGTTCAAGTACGCAACATCAGAACATGCTCTCGCAAGACATCAGAAGATGGTCAAGCAGAATCAGAACATGGTCTATTGAAGCATCAGAAGAACTTGAGATCAAAAGCAGAAGCACTGAAGTTCTCATGGTATCACGCTAGAAGCTCTTTAAGGTCAGAAGACAAGAAGATGCTCTGCACCAAGCTGTTTGACTCTTATTATATTCAAACGTTGTTTACACAAACATCAGATCAGAAGCAAGTACAAGATGGCAGGCTACGCTGACTGACAAAAGGAACGTTAGAAGCTATTAAAGGCAACGTCAGTTAAAGCAGGAAAATCAAGGCTCAAGGTAGTTGACAAAAGAGTGAAACATTAAATGCAATGCTGTACGGATCACGCAACGCATTAAATGCTCCCAACGGTCATCTTCTCAAACGCCTATAAATAGAAGTTCTGATGAGAAGCTGAATACATCACTTTGCGCAAACTTACAGAAACGCTGTCAAATTCAAAAGCTCTCAAACTTCATCTTCAACCTCACTTCATTACTGTTGTAATATCTTAGTGAAATTAAGCTTAAACTTTAAGAGAAATATCACAGTTGTGATTATAGCTTTTAAGAAGCATTGTAATACTCTTGTAAGAATTTGTTTACATTCATTTGTAAGAACTAGAGGAGATCAAGTTGTGATCGGATTCTCTAGAAAGTCTTAGAGGGTATCTAAGCATTGTGTTCCTAGAGTGATCAGGTTGTGATCAGATTACTCTAGAAGACTTAGAGGTTATCTAAGTAGAAAACCATTGTAATCTTATGTGATTAGTGGATTAAATCCTCAGGTGAGGTAAATCACTCCAAGGGGGTGGACTGGAGTAGTTTTGTTAACAACGAACCAAAATAAAAATCATTGTGCAAATTGTTTTTATCTTAAGAGTTTTAAAGCTACACTTATTCAAACCCCCCTTTCTAAGTGTTTTTTATCCTTCAAAATATACTAAACTGTCCAAAATCAGTGCAGATATTCTATGCACAAGTCAAAAACATACATATACAACAGTTACATTCCAAAGGAAAACTCATATAAAAATCATAAACACATACACTCAGTTCAGACGTTATTCGAAACAGGGACGATTCCATTCGGATTTATGACCGTCACATTATCTCATCAGCCATATACATCAAGCTAACTAGTGTCTAAATAACATAACCTGCCATATCTGAAGTTCTTCACACCAGTCCCAAAGGACCTGTTGCAAGCAAATAACGTGTCACTACCAGCACCTGCGTAACATTAGGTCACCATCATCACAATAAAATTCAAACAGAAAAATCCGATTCAGTTTCCAAATGTTATGTAACACAGAAGTCACAGTTATGGAGCCTAACATGTTCATGCAACAAGTATCACCAATCCAACTTCATCATCATTACCCAAATGGAGAATTCATTCAAGCAGTTTTAAACAAAAGCAAACATATCGCTTCAGTATGGCAACATCAGGACAACAATTCAACTCTATCATGTACCCATTTAGACCACACAGTTGACTCTAACCATTTGATAAGTAAAACCAAATCCGATAGCATGAAAACTATGAAATGAGATCCATTATAAACATCAATTTGACACATTTAACTATATATTATGCAAGAACCATACCTTTTTGCAGAATGACTGTTTATATCCTTGTTTCTGAGGCTGAATGGTTATTGTTAGAGTTAGGAATGGATAAACTTGTATTCCATTTGTTTCTTGCAATAATCACCGTCGCTTCATGTATTTGTCCCACATTCATTTGAAATCTGCTATAAGCTTCATGTATTTTTCCTCTTGGTATATATAAATAGAGTATTTAGATTTAGTTACCGCTCAATCTATAAACATATGAAGAGGCAAGATACTAAAATGTTTTACTTGAAATTTCATATATGTATAGGACTTACCATTGCTTTAAGATCAGTTCCCTTAGGCTTTTCGGAAAATTGGATGATGCGACCTCTACTATCTACTTTGACTAATCCAAAGTCTGAGGCGCGGCTGAAAATCGGGCAAATGGATAGGAAACTTAGATAAAACCGAGTTTGAAAATAATGTATTTCTATCGAACAAAGAATTAAGAAGACTTAACATTATTCATACCTTTCACCAACAGCGGCACATGATACTGTAATATATGCATTTCTATCAATGTGACTCTGTGTATATGTTTCAAGATGATCAGAAGACACTAAAAATGAAATGAAGAAATTAAATAATACATATGAAACAAATAAATGAATACCTGCACAAGATCCATATAATCCATTCCTTATAGATTATCTACAGCCAAGATTATTACATTCTCAATGTTTGTGTTCTTTGGAAGCTAGTCTAGAAGAATCCCGATTGGATGACGACCTTGCAATGGTGCTGGATTTCAAGAAGACGAAAGAAATGCATAACAATAACAATTAAATAAAAAGATATTATTGTTGATAACTTAAAAAAATCATACAAAATTTCATTTAATGTTACACCTTTATAGGGGCAGCGTTACAATGAGACAGTAAATAAAATACAAAAACAAAAACAAAATAAACTTCAAATTCTCTTGAGCGGGCGATGTGTGTTCCTCGTCAAAATGAAGATGTGTGCTCTCCCCATATAAGAGGGTAATCTCTTCAACCTCTTCGACAATTCTAGTGAGAGTTCTTTCATGTAAACGTGCTTTGGAGCGCTAATTTAGGAAGGGCTATGTTTGAGGAATATGATGTTATAGAAAAGAGCAAAGGGAAGCTCCAGTCTAAACTTAAAGGATATGAAGGAGAGTTCTGAATTGAACAAAACCTTAATGGCTTTAGTGAATGTGAGTCTTTTTAACATGGAGAAGAAATATGAGGATTCCGATAGCTCTATAGAGAAATTAGAGTCAGAAAAGAAGGATAAGCAAGAGGACTTCAATAACATTGAAAGATGTTACCATATCTAAAGTCACTTCCAAAATTTTGTTGGAAGCTAGTCTAGAAGAATCCCGATTGGATGACGCCCTGACTGACTATGCACTCTCCTAAAACAACAACCTTCAAGCTAGGGTTTTGTATTTCTCAAAATAAAATCAACTTCTGATACCTTAAGTGGACTCTGTGGTCTCTCATATGCCTCAAGGGATCCTCACCTCAAGTTTCAAGTCCTGATTCAAAAAGATTGCTCACTCAACGGCCCAAACGATCGATAATCGACTAGTTGACCTAAAAGTCAAAATATGGTCAAACCACAGTCAAAACTTCTGATTTTTGGTCAACATCCTCATTATGAAGTATCATTCATCATTTGATCAAGGAATGATCATGATTCATCAAGAAAAGCTCCAAAATCATCAAAAACCTGAGTTTCTAAATTAGGGTTTCCTAGGAAAAAGTCAACTGAACTTTGACTAGCGATAACTTCCACATGGAACATCAGAAATTTCCCATCCAAAGCTCAATTTGAAGGAAGTTGAATTATCTACAACTTTGTCTCTCACATGCCAAGTCTAAAAATGCTTCATCTGAGAGATATGGATCAAAACATTATAGGTCCTTTTCAAAAGTCAACCAAAAGTCATCCTTTTCAAAAGCTCATAACTTGAACATGGTAAACTCAATTGAGGTGAAACAAAAAGGAGGTTTTAGAGGACATCTTGAGCTTTTCAAAAAGTACTAGATCATCTCCATATGATAAAAATTGAATGAGTTATGACTTGCACAAGTTGGTCGATTTTGAGAAATTGCACTTAATGCAAAATGAAGAATTTTGGTATTTTGAATTCTTGGGCCTAAAATATGGATTCCCAAAATGTCTATGGGCTTTGTAAGAATTACTAAACTAATTATTTTATTTTTATAGTATTTATTTTATTTATTTGAATTTTTAATTCATTTAAATATTAATAAATCACATAAATATGAAGTAATTAGTTTTTAATCAAAGATTTGATTTTTTTAGTCAAATCCAATCACCCAAATACTTCATACTAGATACAAATTTCGTATAAAAGAGATTGGAAAAAGAAAGATGGAATTTGAATAAAAAATAAGAAAGATTTTGTGCAAATTTTGAGTGAAATCTTTTCCATTCAAAGCTTGATTCTTTCTCCAACTTTTTAACCTAATTCTGAGCCCTATATATACATAATACATTCTTCAAATAAGGGGACGAAAATCAGAGAAAGAACAAGGATTTCAAAGTTGCAAAATCTTCGCAAAAGCTAGGGCACAAGAAGAAAACATTCTTAGAAGATTTCAAGGCCTCATGTGTATGCCCTTCACTCCTACAGGTATCAAACAGTAAGCTTGGACCACGAGACACAATATATGTAGCTTTGAATGCACCGTTTTCGATTTGCATTCCATGCATATTTGTTTTTTCGTTTTCAATGTTCTATCATGTTTTAATGAGACCTAATGGCATATTTGAGTTCCTTGTGATGTTTAGATGAGAATTAAACCTTTGGTTTGAAGTTTGGGCGTGAGAACGACAAGCCACCATTGTTAGGGCATATACATAAACTACTTCGGATCTAAGCTTTCAGGCCGTTTCAGGATCTAAAAACAACACCATTCAGTTCCTCTCAGTCCAATTAGGGTATCTTGGTTCCTTTTGTTAGTGAGTTCTTCGTGTTTTGCGGTTTGGATTTATTTGCAGGTTTGCTACGATGAAGCTGGAAGCCAATCCGCAGCCAAATCGAAGCAAAATCGCTGCAAAATCTGGGCTGCATGATGAAGAAGATGAAGATGTTTCATGGGCCCGCTCGTGACACGCGCTCGACTCTCACTGGACGGTCGACTCTCCCCTGTTTTTATTGGCTGAACGTGCTTTTTGATGGGCCCCAGTTTGATTCTCTTGACCTTTTCAAACTAACATATAATTTTATATTTATTTATTTTTGTTCGATATATTAACAATTGAAGTATGCAGCTCCCTTGGCAAAAGAAGAAACACTTTGATATACTGGAGGCGTGGGTTCGAGACCCAGCAGTGCCAGTTTATATTTTTAATTTGCTATGGTTTATACATAGATCCTATGCACGCTTCAGACGCTGGTGCACGGTGGAATACCACCTGCCAATGGTTGGATTCACACCAAGGACCGAATCAAAGAGCCTAGATTGCAAGACTACTATGGACCTCCATGAAGCATACACACCGGATTGAGCTAAGTTCCTCTGACTTTTTTTTTACTTATTCTTTTTTTAATTACATAAATCTTTATTTATTTATCTATTTGTTTGTTTTCTTTCTTTTATTTTTCTTTTATTAAAGTTATGTTATTTAAAAAAATTATTTTCATATAACCATTTATTTTATTTAGTCGAAATTTCGATTTTTCTCATAACATCAAAATCTCTTTTACAATAATTCCCTTTTCACATCCGTTTTAATTCATTTTAGGTTTTCTTATACCCTAGTTTTATTTTAGCCAGCTATTTTTTAAACATGACTACTAATCACTGTTCTCCCCTAAAAATTCCTTGTTTGCCCATTAACCCTATAATTATTAAATTTTATTTTGACTATCTATCTAGTCGAATTTACGATTTCATTAAAGGGTTTGTACCCATAGTTAACGAATTTTAAATGCACTAACACTTCTCTTCTTCGCGCCCACTTTTCAGGGTTACCTCAAGATCTTCCGACTACACGCCCTACCGATCAAAAGCTAAGTTTCTAAACCTTCTTTGGTTAAATATCATTTTAATTTTATTTTGCCTTTTTGCCCAAAATAGGTTTTACTTCAATGGTCAATGAGTCCCTCCTACACTAACTCCCCTATTATTTTTATTTTAATTTTCAGGGTCAATAAAAGGTTCAAGGAAGATCAGGACATTCAAGATTTTTTGATTAATTATTGTTCCTTCTTATTCTTTGCCTTTTAATCCCCCATCCCCGCAGGTGTTTATTGTAATAACGTAGGATTTTCATTCTGCCTTTATTTATCTGCTGTGGTTAGTAATCTTAGGGAGTGCAAGCCTTGAACTGAATTAGGATAACTAATTACAAGATAAATAATTGAATTTAATCACGTGATTGTTGCACCCACACACCTTTAGGGTAATCCCTCTTGTTGCCTTACTGTTTCCTTATTACTGTTGCTTGTTGCCTCTAAGTATACTAAATAGTCAAGTCCCTCGATTCCGAGGATACCTAAAGCAATGTTGCCTTCAAAGTTATTGAAACTCCCTCGAGGTTTCCTTATAATGAATAATTATCCCAATTGCTAAGGTATCCTCGCATGATGCCTAAATTATTAAATGACTATTATATCCTTCCCTTAGACTACTTGTCTTCTTTATGGCATGGGACAGTCTTATGGCGAACGATTTCTCGATGACCCTTAATATCCAATTGAAAGGCTTCCTGCCCTCTTATGGTATGGATAGATCCTTTCATCTGAAAAACTAAAAGAACGTTTTTTCAAACTTAGGGTAGTTGCTATTAATTGCTTGCTCTATTTCAAATTCAAAATCAAATTCAAACTCTTTTTCCACTAATTTTCAAATACTTTTCAAAAGACTACACTTATTTACAAGCTAAAGTTCTTCTTCGAAGTTTTTACTTCTCACACCTCATTTTCAAACATTTCAAACAATACAAAAGCGAGCTAAGCAATTAAGAGCCCATGGATAACCATGGATGCAAAGTGTGCCTTACACCTTCCCTTTGTATAACTTACCCCCCAAACTCAAAATCTTTCAAAGGTCTTTTCCTGTTCTTTTAGCCTTTCTATAATTGGATAAAATAAAAGTCGGTGGCGACTCTTGCTATCCGCACATTTCAAATAAAGTCAGTTCACCGTATTACAGAACTGGCGACTCTGCTGTGGATGCTTTCAAATAAAAGAGGGGTTACCTTAGAGCTAGGATCACTTTAAATTTGTTTGACTTGTTTGCTTTATCTTTAAAGGCTGTTTTGGGTATTCTGCTGTGTGAAAGATCCTACACCCGGATCTAGTGTACCTTAGGTATGTGGCAATAAACCAAGGAGACTGTACGACTCGTATCGATATGGTTGATCTGGTGGCCACCGTTAGTGTTACACATTGGTTTGTCCTGATGGCCCTTGAATATGACCGAGGAGACATTTGGCTACCGCGTGGTGTCATAAGCACTAATTCGCCCTTAGAACCCTAGTTGAACTTGACTTTGGCCTATAGGAAGTAGCGAGATAGCTGGCTTTGGATTCCTGACTGAAGCCGGTTGATACTCGATGCTACACTCATTGAGATTGGACTCTAGGGATGCTTTTGGCTGGCCGATTGAGTGCCATGTTGAGACAATGCCCGCGAGAAAGATCAGGGATATGAGCACCATAGAACCCGGTTACTATTCTAGGACAGGTTGAACCAACTTAACTTCAGTGGGGAGGGTACTTACCTACGAACTTCACGCAAGCCTTTAAACTTAAGGACACTTGTGTGACTTGTCTGTGCTTGCTACTAACCCTTTGGTTTTCTTGCAGGTTTTTCTTATGGGACTCACTTGTCCTTATTACCTTAAGTTTTGTCTGATGCATTGCATTCATATGACATCATGATATCATGACATCATAAGCATAACATGATTTAACTAACCCTTTCAAGGATCTTAGGAATTTAGGGCGCACAATTTCAGGTGCTCTTATCAAGGACTGAACTCTTATCTAGGGGCAAGAGGTTTTATTTTCCTCTGGCCACGTACCTTCTAATTCAGAGACTCAGTACCTATCAAGGGGCAAGAGGATTTATTTTCCTCTAGCCATATACTTTCAAATTCAGAGGTATCCCGAATCAGAGGCGATGACCCACTCGATATGGTGAGCTTGATTCCCATGGAAGAACATCCAAGAATCAGAGTTCTTCAAACGAAGAAGCGACCAAATCATTTTTTGACGTTGCTAACTAAATTTCCAGAGATCCTTGAAAATATTGCATCTGCATTCATAACATTGCATCACAGGTTTCCACCACAGGTTTCTCACCTCCTCGCTGTTTATTTCAGCATCATGAATCTCGAGCAATCAGTCAAAGACCTTCAAGCTCAGAATGCCCAGTTTCAAGATCTGATCCTGAACTTGTCCAAGGGGCAAGATAAACTGAAAGCACTCCTTACCAAGAAGAAGAAGAAGGGTAAGAAGACTCTGGGGAAAAAGCTTAGACCGATCTTATAACTCAGGGATGCCGAAGCCTCTGAAGACAGTGACGAAGATGAGCAAGATGATGATGCTAGTGTCAAGACTGAGGCAAAAAGTAACCATGATGCTGCCAAGCCTTCTGAAGAAGAAGAAGATTATTACCATGAGAACGAACACCCTGATGACAAATACAAGTTGTTGGGGGAACGTATGAAAGCCATGGAAATTCAGAAGGTACCTGGACTGGATTTTGAAGATCTAGGACTCATCTCTGGAGTTGTTATCCCTCTGAAATTCAAGATTCCAACTTTCGCAAAATACGATGGAGTCTCTTGTCCTAAATTGCACTTGAGGTCTTATGTAAGGAAGATTCAACCTCATACCGCTGATAAGAAGTTATGAATCCACTTTTTCCAAGGGAGCTTATCTGGAACTCAACTCGAATGGTACTATCAACTGGAGGGTACTAGCATCCGTACTTGGAAAGATTTGGTTGTTGCTTTCTACAAGCAATACCAATATAATTCCGGTCTCGCACCAACTCGCATGAAACTACAAAGTATGTCTATGGGACCTAAGGAAAGTTTCAAGGAGTATGCGCAAAAGTGGAGAGATCTAGCTGGAAGAGTCCAACCTTCATTGACTGATAAGGAGTTGGTGGACATATTCATGGGCACGCTAACTGGACCGTTCTATAGTCACTTGCTGGGTGGTTCCTCGTCTGGGTTTACTGATCTTATCTTGACTGGGGAACGTGTCGAGAATGGCATCCGAAGTGGTAAGATTCAAGCAGCTAAATCCTCAGGTGTTACAAAGAAGCATTTCAATGGGAAGTCAGATTCCAATGAGGTGTATGGTCAGAAAAGGAGTAACCATGACCAATGTGTTGGGGCAGTTCTGATATCCACACCGGCACCTCAAAAAATTCGTCAAAACAAGCAAGACATGCCTAGGCGTCAGTTCACAAAGATCAATATGTCATTGGCTCAAGCATTACAACACCTATTGAAGTCAGAATTGATCACTTTAAAGGATCCCCCTAAGAATCCTAGTACTTCTTCTCGTAGCTATAATCCCAATGTGAGGTGTGCATATCATTCTGATAGTCCTGGTCACGATACGAATAGCTGCTGGACATTGAGAAACAAGATTCAAGATATGATCGATGCTGGGGAAATTGAATTTGATCCTCCTGAGACTCCTAACGTAACTGCTAATGCTGTGGATGGCTAGAAGGAGGGATTTTCAGATCATTAGTTTTACTTTCATTTGCAAATATCTTTTCTGTTTGTTTAAACATTCGACTTATGATACACATTATCTGTTTTAATAATCATCATCAGTGCATTGCATATGTTTGTCTTGAATAAATTATTTCGTTATCACTCACTTTTAAATTGCGTATTTACTTTGCATATGTTTTGTGATATTCTACTCCTGCTATAGCGGTATGCCTTTTGAGGGAGGATGAAGAAAACGATACCGCAACCTCATACAGTATGCTTTTGAACAGACTATACTGATGATGTACAGGAATTGTTTCAATTCCTAAATAGTGGAGATATAAGGATGTTAATCCCTCGTAAACCCCTTTGAGCCTAAGGAGTCGAAGTTTCTTTCTTGTGAAATTTAAAACCCTTAATCATAACCTGGGGCAGGGTACTTACTCAGTTAACTCAATGGTACTAGCTGTGTTTATACAAATAATGATGGGTTCCTGCAACCAGAAGTCAGGCAGTCAATATCCGCCAAAAAGAAAAATCTATTAAGTCAAAACTTATGAAGGAGACTTATCAAAAATTGAAACATCCCGCTGACTGTAATCTCAAAATAAACAGTTCAGGCAAAAGTTAGGGATAACAAAGTCAATGTCAAAAAAAAGAGGTCACTACAAATCCTCGAAAAAAGAAAAAAGAATTACAAAAGAGAGGACCGACTGTCCAAATAAACTGCTGGTGCTTCAACCACCATCAAATATCAATGTTAACACTTCAAGCTTTGCTAAAGATGAAACGCAAAGTTAACTGAGCATAGGATCGAAGAACATCACGAAGATGGGGATGGGTATAAATAAATTTTGAGCCATTATCCTTTGTTTCTTAAACCGTGAACCAAGCCACGTTACAACCTTGAAAGTCCTAACTGAGGTGTGGTTAGTTCGAAAGCATACTGTCACCAAAAAGGTATCCTGACTCTTTAAGGTTTACAAAAAATGCTGAGTTGATATTTCGTTTTAAAAAAAAAAACATCACGTCTTTACAAACATCACGTTTTTATAAATATCATGCTTTTACGTCTCCAGTTTTAATGTTTTTCAACAAACTCAAGACAGACATATGCATTGCATCTCATGAATACATTATTAAACATATCCTGCTATATAATTTCAAATGTTAGCATCAGAAAGAATCTGCACAGGGTACAACTAATGACTAAAAGTTATCCCGACAGACAAAACCACTTCAGAAGCAATGTCTCTTATGTATACAAGGGGCATGACATAGTTTATCCAGTCGATCTGGGGCAATCAAGCCAAGATTCCAAGAATCTCTCAAAGGTGCCAAAACAATCAGGAGCATGCATCCAAGTATATCTGAAGCGACTTCCCAATTAACATGGAACATTGTCCTTGGCCTATGATTACTAGGGGCATGACGCCCATAGTGCACATCTCATAAAGTCCTCGCGAGGCGAATCTTTCCAAAGTCCCTACTAGCAGGGGCAAATCTATGCAAGTCTAGATTGACATCTTGATCAATACTCAGTGGTTTGTCCTAATCAATATAAATCATTGGGGGCAATATTCAAAACATTCATGCCTTTCCACAAAGCCGGTTACACAGGATCATATCCCCCACAGAGTAATCATTAAGAAGATACCTTCAAATGTTCTTGTCCAACAAAAGACATAGCTCCTCAATAGAGTTCACATCTTCGACACCGTCGGTTCCCCGACCTTCTTCTCTTCTCCAAACATGGTTTATTAATATCTGTTATCCTCAGTCAGAGTACATCAAATTACTGGTCATCCCCAAATAGAAATCATAAATCCTCATCTGAACATCTTCAAAGACAAGATCAAACATCAAAATCACAATGATATAGAGATTTATTTTCTCAATCAAGAAAATCACTCCATATAGCATGAATCATCTTCATGCACCATATATCATATACATATCCATACATTGCATATAGCGTCTCATGCAAGTCTCATTTATTTTGAGAGACTCATCACATAATACATGCATCATGGCATTGCATAGAGACTAACTTTATCTTTTTCAGGATACTGGTACAAACAGATAAACAATATCTCTAAAGATTCAACTCGGTCACCACAAACGGTGCAAACACAATCAACATTCAAAGATTTAATCATGACACTCAATTCAGAAAAGACCACGACAATGGAGTCACGACAACTGAGTCACGATAATGGAATCACGACAACTGAGTCACGATAATGGAATCACGACAACTGAGTCACGATAATGGAATCACGACAACTAAGTCACGATGATGGAATCACGACAACTGAGTCACGATGATGGAATCACGACAACTGAGTCACGATGATGGAATCACGACAACTGAGTCACGATGATGGAATCACGACAACTGAGTCACGATAATGGAATCACGACAACCGAGTCACGATGATAGAATCACGACAACTGAGTCACGATAATGGAATCACGACAACTGAGTCACGATAATGGAATCACGACAACGGAGTCACGATAATGAAACCACGACAACTGAGTCACGAAAATGAAATCACGACAACTGAGTCACTATAATGGAATCAAGACAACAGAGTCATTACAATCAATTCACTTCATACTCCCAACATCCATATGGCATCTATCAGATGGAATCTTTAAGCCCGTCTCATATATCTTTTCCAACACTTGGACGGCATCTTCAAGCCCGTCTCCGAAAAGTCCCTTCACCATCAACAAGGTCAAATTTCTTGGTATTCTAGTGTTCAATCCTCTTCTACCCTCAGATTCCGACAGGCACACAAGCAAATCTACATCCTCAGGTATAAGAAGATTGAATAGGGGCAGCTGTCATACCCCAAAATTTGCCCACCAGATTTTTATACTCAAGCTCATGCGAATGCCAGAAGCTCAAGACCTGACTGACTATGCACTCTCCTAAAACAACAACCTTCAAGCTAGGGTTTTGTATTTCTCAAAATAAAATCAACTTCTGATACCTCAAGTGGACTTTGTGGTCTCTCATATGCCTCAAAGGATCCTCACCTCAAGTTTCAAGTCCTGATTCAGAAAGATTGCCCACTCAACGGCCCAAACGATCGATAATCGATTGGTTGACCTAAAAGTCAAAATATGGTCAAACCACAGTTAAAACTTCTGATTTTTGGTCAACATCCTCATTAAGAAGTATCATTCATCATTTGATCAAGGATTGATCATGATTCATCAAGAAAAGCTCCAAAATCATCAAAAACCTGAGTTTCTAAATTAGGGTTTCCTAGGAAAAAGTCAACTGAACTTTGACTAGCCATAACTTCCACATGGAACATCATTGAGTTCCTTTCGGTCCAATTAGGGTATCTGGGTTCCTTTTGTTAGTGAGTTCTTCGTGTTTTGCGGTATGGATTTATTTGCAGGTTTGCTACGATGAAGCTGGAAGCTAATCCGCAGCCAAATCGAAGCAAAATCGCAGCAAAATCTGGGCTGCACGATGAAGAAGATGAAGATGTTTCATGGGCCCGCTCGTGACACGCGCTCGGCTCTCACTGGACGGTCAACAAGTCATCGTTCTCTCCCCTGTTTTTATTGGCTGAACGTGCTTTCCGATGGGCCCCAGTTTGATTCTCTTGACCTTTTCAAACTAACATATAATTTTATATTTATTTATTTTCGTTCGATATATTAACAGTTGAAGTATGCAGCTCCCTTGGCAAAAGAAGAAACACTTTGATATACTGGAGGCGTGGGTTCGAGACCCTGCAGCGCCAGTTTATATTTTTAATTTGCTATGGTTTATACATAGATCCTATGCACGCTTCAGACGCTGGTGCACGGTGGAATACCACCTGCCAATGGTTGGATTCACACCAAGGACCGAATCAAGGAGCCTAGATTGCAAGACTACTATGGACCTCCATGAAGCATACACACCGGATTGAGCTAAGTTCCTCTGACTTTTTTTTTACTTATTCTTTTTTTAATTACATAAATCTTTATTTATTTATCTATTTGTTTGTTTTCTTTCTTTTATTTTTCTTTTATTAAAGTTATGTTATTTAAACAAATTATTTTCATATAACCATTTATTTTATTTAGTCGAAATTTCGATTTTTCTCATAACATCAAAATCTCTTTTACAGTAATTCCCTTTTCATATCCGTTTTAATTCATTTTAGGTTTTCTTATACCCTAGTTTTATTTTAGCCAGCTATTTTTTAAACATGACTACTAATCACTGTTCTCCCCTAAAAATTCCTTGTTGGTAGATGTTGCCCATTAACCCTATAATTATTAAATTTTATTTTGACTATCTATCTAGTCGAATTTACGATTTCATTAAAGGGTTTGTACCCATAGTTAACGAATTTTAAATGCACTAACACTTCTCTTCTTCGCGCCCACTTTTCAGGGTTACCTCAAGATCTTCCGACTACACGCCCTACCGATCAAAAGCTAAGTTTCTAAACCTTCTTTGGTTAAATATCATTTTAATTTTATTTTGCCTTTTTGCCCAAAATAGGTTTTACTTCAATAGTCAATGAGTCTCTCCTACACTAACTCCCCTATAATTTTTATTTTAATTTTCAGGATCAATCAAAGGTTCAAGGAAGATCAGGACATTCAAGATTTTTCTATTAATTATTGTTCCTTCTTATTCTTTGCCTTTTAATCCCCCATCCCCGCAGGTGTTTATTGTAATAGCGTAGGATTTTCATTCTGCCTTTATTTTTCTGCTGTGGTTAGTAATCTTAGGGAGTGCAAGCCTTGAACTGAATTAGGATAACTAATTACAAGATAAATAATTGAATTTAATCACGTGATTGTTGCACCCACACACCTTTAGGGTAATCCCTCTTGTTGCCTTACTGTTGCCTTATTATTGTTGCTTGTTGCCTCTAAGTATACTAAATAGTCAAGTCCCTCAATTTTGAGGATACCTAAAGCAATGTTGCCTTCAAAGTTATTGAAACTCCCTCGAGGTTGCCTTATAATGAATAATTGTCCCAATTGCTAAGGTATCCTCGCATGATGCCTAAATTATTAAATGACTATTATATCCTTCCCTTAGACTACCTTCCTTCTTTATGGCATGGGACAGTCTTATGGCGAACGATTGCTCGATGACCCTTAATATCCAATTGAAAGGCTTCCTGCCCTCTCATGGTATGGATAGATCCTTTCGCCTGAAAAACTAAAAGAACATTTTTTCAAATTTAGGGTAGTTGCTATTAATTGCTAGCTCTATTTCAAATTCAAAATCAAATTCAAACTCTTTTTCCACTAATTTTCAAATACTTTTCAAAAGACTACGCTTATTTACAAGCTAAAGTTCTTGTTCAAAGTTTTTACTTCTCACACCTCATTTTCAAACATTTCAAACAATACAAAAGCGAGCTAAGCAATTAAGAGCCCATGGATAACCATGGATGCAAAGGGTGCCTTACACCTTCCCTTTGTATAACTTACCCCCCGAACTCAAAATATTTCAAAGGTCTTTTCCTGTTCTTTTAGCCTTTCTATAATTGGGTAAAATAAAAGTCGGTGGCGACTCTTGCTATCTGCACATTTCAAATAAAGTCAGTTCACCGTATTACAAGCAGGATTTCAAGAAGACGAAAGAAATGCATAACAATAACAATTAAATAAAAAGATATTATTGTTGATAACTTAAAAAAAATCATACAAAATTTCATTTAATGTTACACCTTTATAGGGGCAGCATTACAATGAGACAGTAAATTGAATACAAAAACAAAAACAAAATAAACTTTAAATTCTCTTGAGCGGGCGATGTGTGTTCCTCATCAAAATAAAGATGTGTGCTCTCCCCATATAAGAGGGTCATCTCTTCAACCTCTTCGACAATTCTAGTGAGATTTCTTTCATGTAAACATGCTCTGGAGCGCTAATTTAGGAAGGGCTATGTTTGAGGAATATGATGTTATAGAAAAGAGCAAAGGGAAGCTCCAGTCTAAACTTAAAGGATATGAAGGTGAGTTTTGAATTGAACAATACTGTCATACCCTAATTTTGACCCCCCCTGAGATGTCACACCTCCAAACTTTTCATCAAGTCAAAACAAATGCTAAGAACAGTCATTTATTACCCTGATACTTAGTCGAGGGTGCTCAGGAACAAAAGAGCTCAGGCAAAGGATCAATCAATAGAAGGATTAGTCTGCAATACAATCATAGGACTCAAAAACTTCATTTTTATTCACCTATGATTGATTAGGCACCCATCACCACACCAAGTTTGCTTACTTCACCAGTCTAGGGTTTTGAGCCCATCAAGGACTGAAATCAGGGACCACATATGGGAAACCCTAGAAAGCCCCAGGGCATCACTCAAAGGCTTCAATCATCTTCAACTAGTTCATATGACAATATCCATAAGGCATTACACTTCAATTCAAGGTCTACAGTCATCAATTTCATCTGGTCGACAATTAGGGTTTTTGACCTAATTCACCAAGATAGTTGACTTTTAATCAGGACATGAATACAAAACTCAAAGCATGACTCAAGAGCTTCTATTACCTCAATATAATCCATTCACACCATTCATTTGAGGAGGAGAGTTTGATTCAACACAAAAGTCCAAAATTTCACTTCATTTGGAAAAAGTCAACCGTACAAGATTACCTTTGACTTTTGGGTTTTTTAGTCAAACCATGACTTTTAAAGATCAATATCATCAATATATGATTATTGAAGTCATTTGGCCAAAGAAAATAAAAAAAATCATCAAGGATCAAAAAGTCAGGAATTAGGGTTTTTGAGGGTATTTTGGGAACTCAAAATTTTGCTTACACACTCAAAAATCTCCCAAAATGAAAGTTGTAGATCTTGAAAAATAAAACAAAATCTTACAAGACAAATTTTTTCAAAGAATCAATCATTTAAGAGATTTGTGAATTTTGAAGCTTTAGGTTATAAAAACTTAGAAAAATTCTAAGTGTTTTTAACCTAGTTTTCTTCCAACTTTAGGCCCATTTTTCACAAATTTCCCAAATGATTCTGAAGAAACCCCAAACTAATGAATTGAATTAGATGTTTAGGGCTTTCCAAATTGTGCTCAACCTTCTCCAAATTCATTTTGAGCTAGGAGTTATGCTTGTTCAAAGTTGGCCTCATGAAGTAAAATTATAGGTCATGTACAATTTGGAACTTTGTAATTTTGTGCATATGGCCACACTAATGGATGCTACACGACCCATAACACATCTGCAAACATACCATGCATTCATTTTCACCATGGCATAAGAATTGAAGAAGATTCCCAAAAGCAAGAACATGTGATTATGTAATCATTACTTTTGAGAATTTATGGTAATGATTCATCAATTGGAATCTTCTCCTAAGCCAATAGAAAGCCTCTACATATCAGAAATGTTCCATAAGATTAGATAGAATCAATGGATAGGGAGCTAACTCGGTTTGGCCATCATTGCATTTTGGAGATTCTTTGAATTTCTTCATGGCCAAGAAGCCAAAACTCTCTCATTAAGCAAGCTCACTCCTTCAATATGTACAAAACTCTTTGCCTATAAATACAAGTGCCATCCTTCATATTAATCACACCAAAGCAACTCCAATTCTTGCTTTCTCTTTCTCTCCCTCATGCTTATGGTTTTTCAAAGTTCTTTGGCAAGAAGAATCGATTTCTTCAAACCAGAGCTCTTCTTTGAGAAGTAAGCATTCTAACATCTCAAAGGGGTTCATTAGAGGTGATCCAAGCACCTGGATCACTTCTGTAAGTGGAGTAACACCATAGTCACTCTCACTTTGGAGCTTAAGCAATTGGAGGTCTGTAGAAGAATTCAGAAGGTGTCAAACCAATTCAAGCACATCAACATGTTCCTAGAGGTGTAGTGAAGCTATTCAGATTCCTGCAGCACATCTGTAACTACAAATTCACCAACCTCCATGTTCACTTGAAGCTCAATTTGAAAAAATCGGGTTGGACGATTCTGAGGGGTTCAAGTCATAATAAGCATTTAGTTAGCATCATTGAGTTCCCACGAAGTTTTTAGGATCACTCACACAAGCCCAGGTGTTCCTCATCATCCTCACGACCTCCATTTTCAGAGGTATTTTTTCAAACTCTAGCCCACTTATTCAAGTACTCTTTCTCATATATCTCGATACCAGTTTGTCTAGCATCATCAGAGGATTAAAAACCCTCTATCATCATTCATTTACTCATCGTATCCGTCATTTAATTTCAAAATTAGGTTTTATGTGTTCTTCGTGTTTTCTGGAAAATTAGATAGTTACAGTTAATATAAACATATTTTAGTTGCATATCTGAATTCGTGAGGAAATTTAGAGCAAAATTCATGTTTACATCATCTGATTTAGTTGAGAAACGAGAGAGTTAGAATTTCAAAAATCATGGAAGCTTGAGGTTGTAGATGACAATGGTGGTGGCGCGCAAAAATTCAAATCCAGGGTCTGAGTTTATTTTATTTTGAGTGGAAGTTGTTTTATAAACGACTACATCGTTATAGCCCAGTGGTAAAGAGAGTTTGTGTGTTGCGCGTGCCCAAGGTCTGGGGTTCGAATCCCCCTCGCCTCAGACCTTTTGATTTCATTTATTTTTTTGTTCTATGCATTTGAATAACACATGTATTGCAATGGAGTCACTCCTTTGACACCAAGCGCGCGTTGGCCCAGTGGTGTTGTTTTGAGTAGTTGATTACAAGGGCGTGGGTTCAAACCATGGTGAGGCCAAAACCAATTTTTTTTACTACTTTTCTTCTTCATTTTCTTTACAACATCACACAACAAATTAACCAATCAAATTAAATTATTTCTTTTTGATTTTTCACACACTTATCATTTAACATATATATTTTATGAATAACCCAAAAAATCACAAAAATATTATTTATTTTATATATATTTTTTAGGTTTAAAATAACATATTTTTAAGTATTTTAAAATACTTTAAATATAGTTTTCTATTGAGTTTCAAAACCTAATCTCTTGTAAATATTTTTGTGATAAAACCCTAATCATGTAGGTCTTAATTAGGTATAGACTTTGTCTAAACCCTAATTAAGTTGACTTTTGTAAATTTTCAAAACTGTTTTAAAACCTAAATTAAACAGACGATCCAGGTTTTCAGACAACAAAACCTTGTATCATTTCAAATCATTTTCAACTGTTTTCATAACACTCAACCAGTACTATAAAGTATTGGGCCTCTAATAGAGTGTAAGTCCCAGCATCTTTTTCTTTTCATAGTTTGTTTTCCAAAACTGTATTTACAAAATCTTCTTTCTGTTTTCAAAACATTCTTCTGGTATTTGAAGGGCATTATTCCCGGTGAAACTCTTCAGATACCTATGTGACCTTTGTCCATCTTCACTTCTTCTGTTTTCAAAAACCTTTAACTGTTTATCATAAATATTCAACTGTTATCAATAAAACAACAAAAAATTGTTGGTAAGGCTTTGTACATACATCTTCAAAGGCCTCCACTCCATCTAGGTTAGGCTTTACAAGCTTTCAAATTTACAGTCTTTATTTAAATTACTGTCAAATATAGAACTGTTTATATATTAGAACTACGTCTGAGTGTAAACCTTAGGACAGTTAAACTATATATATATATATATATATATTATAGGAATATGGCCTAGGATTGAGAATGTCTTCCCGGTGAAGGCTCTTTCCTAATTATAGATCTGTAGTTCAAACCCTCAAGATGAATTATTCCCGGTGAAACATCTTGAAAAAGCCTTAGAACCCAAACTAGGACACATCCACCCAAGAGGAATTATTCCCGGTGAAACCTCTTACCCATTTGCTTAGAGCCAAAATAAGTGCAAAAACATATAGCTTTCTCTTGTGCTATAACAAGGACCCTCAATGACCCTCGATTAGCCTCCTCTTGGGCTTTGTAAAAGCACCCACAGGCTTCTTAAAAAGCATTCCCAGCTTCCTCTTGTGCTTGTATACAAGGACCCATCAGGTTTCTTATAAACATAGGAACAGGTCTTTAGTTACCTTTTAGCCTATCCTGGTGAGCTTCTTCCATTCTTTAAACCAGACTCTAAACAAGCTAAGAATGTCTCAATCTCACATTGAGTACACCTTTTGGAATGAGAGACATGGACAGTCTCTGTCACCCTTATCATCATTAATCTTCCTTAGCAAAGTCTAGGATCCATATTTGTTTATCCTCAGTCAGAGTCAGCCTTAATTTTGGGCTTTAAACAAGAAGTCTCAATTAGATAATATTTCTGCTATCATTCATAAATCCCTGGAAAGGGTTAGCCTCCAAAAAAAATAAGTCTTTTAATAGATAAATCCTCCAGCAGAGTAAAACTCCCCAAAGAGTCAGCCTCAACCTTGGGCTTCATACAAGGCATGAAACAATAACTTCCCTAGTTAAGAGTCAGCCACAACCTTGGGCTTCATACAAGGCACAAAATAGAGTCTCCCTAAGTATAGTCAGCCACAATTCTGGGCTTCATACAAGGCACAAAATAGAGTCTCCCTAAATACATCACCAACAATCACAATCACATTGACACAGAGAAGGTTCCCGTAGAGTACTATGGATATGTAGGGTGCTTAAACTCTTCCCTATGTATAACTAACGTCCCGGACTCCAGAATTTCTAGTCTAGGTGAATCCCCACACTTAGCAAACTCCTAGGGTTTATTTGAGATCTTTTTCCCCTCTCCTACTCGTAGGATAATTAAAAAGTTCGTGTGATATCGTAGGAAGAACTGAAACAAAATTCATCCCGCCCCGGGCGCATTCTCCTTCCAAATTCCGCGTGAAGGGTCTAGCGTGCCGTCCTCCCAAGTGAAACGGGGAGGTAAAGAAAACGACACCACAGAAAAATGGCGACTCTGCTGGGGAAAGTAATAACCTTGGTTTTTAATCCAAACCAATGGTTGACCTGTGTTGGTCCAGCCCCCAATGAGGAATTAGGGATGCCAAATTCCCCCTCAAACAAGAGAGGTCTTGCCTAACCTATGTGTCATTTCATGTGTTTGCTGCATTTATACTTGTTTATTTTGTTTATTCTGTATCGGGAAAGGGCTTGATTCCCCCTTGTGGTGAGAAATCCTATACCCAAATTTGAGTGCAACATAAGATAGGATGGAGGATGTCTTCTCGGTGAAGGCCCTCTAATCTTGGTTCCCAAATCTACTCTTGGGATTTGCCTGGATGGTTGTGATTAACTGCGCCAATGCATTCCGAGACTGATTTGTACCAGGAGGACCTAGAAACACATTAACCCCACTTAAAGCCTGTCTTAGGACGTAGAGAGGTGATTATGAAAGTAATTGTCACGCAGATACTACACTCAGAGAAAACTCTCTTACAGATACCAGTCAACGTATCTTTAAGGTTGAGCAAAAACTCTGAGATCCCTAGAACCCGTTCTACAGGTACAAAAATCCTTATCCATAGTTTACCCTGGGGCGAGGTTTGCGTTGTGACTCCATGACCACTATACCCTTCTACGCCATGTTTGTTTAAAAACTCTTGTATGTGCATTCATGCATTCATCATAATAAATAATAAAAACAAAAGAGTCTTTTTCGAGTCGTTTTTCAAGGAAACTAAATAACGAACGTTTTGAACTTCATAGAAAGAGAGAAACGGAGAAAGGACTTAAGGATCTATACCATGGATTACGGAAGAAAGAGAGTTAGGAAATACACCTTCAAAATTCCTAAGGTCGAGGAATTGGAAAAGCTCGGAAAACTGGTGGTCTACCCCTAGGCTTTCAAGGAGAAGTATGGAAAACTTATGCCTCTTCTCAGCACTAACATTGTGGATGGGATCCTTCCCACTTTGGTACAGTTTTACGATCCAACGTATCACTATTTCACCTTTCCAGATTATCAACTCATGCCTACGTTGGAGGAGTACTCTCGTCTGATTGGAATACCCGTGTACGCGCAAGATCCGTACTCCGGTTTGGAAAAGAATCCTGACGATATTATCATTGCTGCAACTACTCCTTTGAACGTAGTCGACATCATAACTCATATGGTGAGTAAAGGAGGAATTCAAGGATTACCCTCCAAGTTCTTATTGGATCAAGCTCGGTACTTCGTCAGCATCCAAGATATGAGCGCTTTTGAGGAAATCTTGGCTTTGCTTATCTACGAATTGTTTTTGTTTCCTAACATTAACGACTTCGTCGACATCAATGCAATTAAGATCTTTTTGATTGGAAATCCAATTCCAACCTTGCTTGCGGATGCTTATCACTCTGCATTCAAGAAACCTGCAGCGAGGAGGATTAATCACATGCTGCGTACCGTTGTTATACGAATGGTTCGTCTCGCACTTGCCAAAGTCCAGCACTTTTGGAATATGAGGGATAGCCTTTACTGGTCACAGAAAATCATGTCCCTCACTCATACGGACATTGAGTGGTGTAGTCCTGACAATGACGAAACCAAGATCATCTTTAGTTGTGGTAGTTATCCCAACGTACCCCTTATTGGAACTAAGGGAGGAATCAGTTACAATCCAGCTTTAGCCCGTCGTCAATACAGCTATCCCATGAAAAATATACCAAGTAGTATTCGATTGGAGGGTCTGTTCTTCAAGATCATCGACGATCATGGCAACATGCTGAAGAAGGAAATTGTCCAAGCCTAGTGTCTTGTTCACACAAAAGGGAGAAGATTGTTAGGAAAACATCTTTGCATCTCCCTGGATCCTTACCCTCAATGGGTACGCATCAGAGTATTCAAGCTCAGGATGCCATATCAGCATCAAGAACCTATTCCCCCTAAGGGATCCAATATTCCTTTTCTCCACCGATGTTGAAAAACTGCAAGCGGCATTAAACAAGGTATGTGAAGAAATGAATGCTTGGAAAAACAAGTATCGAATCGTCAACACGGAAAATGTTGAGATTCAGAACATCCTAAGAAGGAAGGATGAGTTACTTGAAGTACTCGATCAACAAGTGTGATCAGTCACCATTTTTGTTAGTATTTCACCATTTAAAAAATAAGAATTCAGGTAAACTTTGATTTAACACGCGATTTTAAGTTATCTTTGTTCTTTTCAATAAAAAGTATTTTTGCTTAAGGTAACCACTTTCTAGTTCCTTTTTACGCTCTTTTGTGGTATAATTAGTGGTTTCAGGTTTATGAGCATGGATGTCCAAGATCAGGAGCACAAAAGCAGGGACAAGCAAGAAAGGGAGAAAATCCAAGTCAAGGCAGCCCATACGCGTATGGACCTGCTGATACGCGTATGCCTTAGTCAGGCTCCAGTCCCATACGCGTCCCTCAAATTTCAAGGCAAAAAACAAGCCTGCTCATACGCGTATGGGAATTTCATACGCGTATGCCCCAATCCTGTACGCGTCTCATACGCGTTTTGCTGAAATCCTGTTGGAAATTGATTCTGCCCATACGCGTATAGGGAGTCTCATACGCGTATGAGGCCCAAAATATTGCCCATCTCAGCCCTAAATAAACCAGTACTGCAAATTACACCGGGTTGGGACGATTTTTGACTGCAAAGACACGTTCAGAGCGCTGGAGAACTCAGAATTTGGCAAGGGTTTCACATCATTCAAGAGTTTACACAATTGAAGATTGATTCCTCCACAAATTTTGTAATGACAACAATTCTTTTCATTGCTTTGTTTTTGATTATGAGTAGCTAAACCCCTTTTTGCTAAAGGGGGTGACCCTGATTATGAATGTAATGAATTCGTATTTGTCAATGCAGTAATTTTATTATTCATGGTTAAATTGATTTGTTCTTGTTATCGTTCTTAATGCATAAACCGTCGGAAAAACGGATTATGAGTTTTTATAAGTATTAAGCTGGACAGCTATTATCTATCGACCTGAATAAGAACATGGGATAATAAATATTATCTAGGACTAGAAATACTTTATCTTGACCGGAAAATTTTCGATATTTGAATGCTTGATCATTACCGTAATTGACTATGGACATAGAAGTTAAGGTTTGTGTTCAAAGATCTTCTGACTAAGGACT
Organism: Vicia villosa; assembly: GCF_029867415.1. Taxonomy (NCBI): domain Eukaryota; kingdom Viridiplantae; phylum Streptophyta; class Magnoliopsida; order Fabales; family Fabaceae; genus Vicia; species Vicia villosa. The sequence continues at coordinate 1,060,639 of NW_026705136.1, read as the reverse complement.
TAGGCTTAGATGCTCTAGAGAACCGGTAATCAATAGTTGTGAAGTATATTATTGCATTGATAAGTCGAAATTATTGCAGGAAGAATCATTCACCTACCTTTAGCATACTACTCATATTTGTTATTCGTTTAACCAATTTATTCGCTATTTCTAAATTGCATATTTTAATCGTTTCCTTATAAACCAAACCATTTACCAGTGACCTTTTGTTTAATTGAAATCATATTCAAACTCTATATCCTCAAGCAGTCCTTGAGATCGACATTCGGAGGAAATTCCTTTTATTACTACAATAGGTAAAAATAGTACACTTGCTATTTTCCTATCAAGTTTTTGGCGCCGTTGCCGGGGACTGCCAAAGATAATAGAGTTAATAGAATTATTTCAATTAAAATTTTGTTGCTCCGCGACTAAAATTTTATTATTACAGTTACTTTTGTACTTTTACCATACTAACTTCTGTCTAATCTGTTTATGCGAGGTAAGGCCTCAGCTGATTTTCATTTTGACGCAGAACCCGAAAGATCTTTGCGAGCTAGACTTCGACAAGCTAAACGAGAAAGACTGGCAGAACCAGAAAGCGAGGAAGAAATCATTGTTCACTCCGAACATTCGGATTCTGAGTCAGACACAGGTTCACAACCAGAAATTCATATCATGGCTGACTTACCTCCTCCAGAAAGACTTTTGGGAGATTATGGTAGAGAAAATAATCCAGCAGGGAGATTGACAATAGTAAATCAACCGGTAAATGTTGCTCACTTCCAGTTGCACCCGTCAACCATTCGTCAGCTGGAAAGTAAACCGTTTTCAGGAAAAGTCAATGAAGATGCCAACAAGCACCTACAAAAATTCCTGACAATGACCACATCATTAAAAATTGAGGGGCACTCAGAAGAAGCAAAACGGTTGGTTATGTTTCCCTTTACCTTATCTGAGGACGCCGAAGAATGGTTTTATTCCCTACCTGCAGGAAGTATTACTACTTGGCAACAAATGGAAACAGCATTTCTGAATGAGTATTTTCCAGCTTCTGTGTTTATCCGCAAGAGGTATGACATTATGAATTTTAAACAGAAGGATGGAGAGTCACTGGGAGATGCATACAAAAGGTTTAAGAGGTGTTTAGTTGCATGTCCCACTCATAATCTGGACGCAACTGAACAAATGCAAAACTTTGTGAATGGGTTGAGATTAAAGACAAAGCAACTTATTGATACAGCTGCCGGTGGATCAACTAATTTCGCAACACCTTCTGGTATTAAGAAGATTATTGAGGCTATTGCTGCTAACGAGCATTTGGAGCTCTATGATCGTACTGTGAGCCAACCTGAAGGAAAAATTGATTTAAAATTGGCAAATCAGGTTGTGAACATGGAAGATCAAATTAAAGCTGAAGTGGAAAGAAGACTGAAAGGTATGCACTTAGGTACTCAAACGGTAGCTCAAGTTCAACCCGCTCAAGCGATGGTTTGTGAAATCTGTGCTGGACCACACTTTGCCATTCATTGTATTGCTACTGCAGAACAAGTGGAGGGTATAAAGTTCTTGAGGCAGAATAATCCCTATTCCAACACTTATAATCCAGGGTGGAAGAATCATCCAAATTTTTCGTGGAAGGATCAACAGGGTAATGTCCAAAAGCAAATCCCTCAACAACAACAGTACATGCCTCAACAACAACCACCTTACCAGCAACAATATCACACACCTCAGCAATCCTATCAGCAACAAGGGCCAAAGAAAGCAGATTGGGAGATTGCCATTGAAAAAATGGCAATGCAGAATGTTAAATTCCAGGAAGAGACAAGGGACAACCAAAGGAACACTAATGCTTCTATCAAAAATCTTGAACTTCAACTTGGGCAGATAGCACAGCAGATCACGAGCTCTCAAGCACCAGGTGCTTTACCAAGTGCAACTGTGACAAACCCGAGAGAGCATAATACTGTGAGTGCAGTAACTACAAGAAGTGGAAAAGCAACTGAAGTTCTTGAAAAGAAAGTTGAGGAAGAAGATACACTACTTGAAGTGGATTTGGAAATCTTAGAAAATAAAACAACCCCAACGGAAGAAGTCATAGTGAAGCCAGCTGTGAAGGAAAAGTCCAATGAGCAAAAACCCATAATAAAGCTCCCATTCCCACAAAGGAACAAGAAGCAGAAGCAGGACGAGAAAAATTTTCAGAAGTTTGTAGAAATGTTCAGGAAGTTGGAAATCAACATCCCATTCTCTGAGGCACTTGAACAAATGCCTATCTATGCCAAATTCATGAAGGACATCATATCCAAGAAGCGCACCACCGACACTGACTCTGTTATACTAACTGAAACTTGTAGTGCTATTTTGCAGGGTATGAAGATTCCAGTTAAAAAACCAGATAGAGGCTCGGTTACTATTCCTTGCACCATTGGAGATAGATCCTTTAAAAGGGCTCTGATTGATTTGGGGGCTAGTGTGAGCCTTATGCCTTTGTCCATCTACAGGAAGCTCGGGATTGGAAGAGTTCAAGACACCAGAATGACACTTCAATTTGCTGATCACTCGGTGAAAAAGCCCTATGGGATTGTTGAAGATGTTCTGGTTAAAGTTGATAAATTTGTTTTTCCTGTTGATTTTGTAATTCTGGAAATGCCAGAAGATGAGGAGATACCCCTGATCTTGGGTAGACCATTTTTAGAGACGGGTAGGTGTATGATAGACATTGAGAATGGTACTATGACTCTTAAGGTTTATGATGAGGAGCTGAAAATTAATGTGAGAAGCACTATGAAGCACAAAGAGGATGTAGGTACAAATCACTCAGTGGAAGTGATTAATCAGATAGTAGCCGATAACATTCAGAGTAGTTTTCCAGAATCACCTTTAGAAAGAGTTCTGTGTTTGTCAACTGAGGAGATGGAGGAGAGTGATAACCAGCAGGAAAAAGAAATTCTTGCTCTTCTTGATGCACAACCACCTTGGTTGAAATCCAAACCACACCGGTGGGAGGATTTAAGAGGTTCACCAGAAACAGAAGATAAAAAGGAAAACAAAACAGGTACAAGTTCTGAGTTAAAACAACTTCTTGTTAATCTTAAATATGTTTTCCTAGAATCTGGAGAAAAATGTCCTGCTATTATCAATTCTGAGTTAAATGAAAAAGATGAAGAAAAGTTGATACAGGTACTTAAGAAGCATAAGAGTGCTATTGGTTGGACTATCGAGGATATAAAAGGAATTAGCCCCACGGTATGCATGCATAAAATACTGATGGAGGATAACCAGAAACCTGTTGTGCAACCTCAAAGGAGGTTAAATCCAGCAATGAAAGAGGTAGTAAGGAAAGAAGTGGTAAAGTTGTTGGATGCAGGACTAATTTATCCTATTTCAGATAGTTCTTGGGTGAGTCCAGTACATGTGGTACCGAAGAAAGGAGGAACCACAGTGATCTTGAATGAAAAAAATGAGCTGATTCCAACTCGCACAGTAACAGGGTGGCGAGTATGCATTGATTACAGAAGACTCAACACTGCGACAAGGAAGGATCATTTTCCTCTTCCTTTTATTGATCAGATGTTAGAGAGACTTGCAGGGTATGAGTATTATTGTTTCCTGGATGGATATTCGGGGTACAATCAGATTGCTGTAGCCCCAGAAGATCAGGAGAAGACTGCATTCACGTGCCCTTATGGTATTTTTGCTTACAGACGGATGCCATTTGGGTTATGCAATGCCCCAGCTACATTTCAGAGATGTATGACATCTATATTTGCCGACATGCTTGAAAAGCATATGGAGGTGTTTATGGATGATTTTTCTGTTTTTGGTTCTTCTTTTGATATTTGTTTGGCTAACTTATCTCTTGTTTTGAAAAGGTGTCAGGAAACTAACCTTATTCTCAATTGGGAGAAATGCCATTTTATGGTGCAGGAAGGTATCGTGCTTGGCCACAAGATTTCCCATAAAGGAATTGAAGTGGACAAAGCCAAAGTGGAGGTGATAGCTAACCTTCCACCCCCTGTGAATGAAAAGGGGATAAGGAGCTTTATAGGACATGCAGGCTTCTATCGCAGATTTATCAGAGACTTCTCAAAAGTAGCCAAACCATTAACTGATTTGCTTGTTAAAGATAAGCCCTTTAATTTTGATGGTAATTGTTTGGCAGCTTTTGAGACTTTAAAGAGTAAGTTGAGTACTGCACCTGTTGTAATAGCCCCCGATTGGTCATTACCTTTTGAAATAATGTGTGATGCTAGTGACATTGCTGTGGGGGCTGTTTTGGGACAAAGAAAGGACAAATTATTACATGTGATATATTATGCTAGTCATGTCCTTAATCCGGCCCAAATGAACTATGCAACTACCGAAAAGGAGTTATTGTCCGTGGTTTATGCTTTTGACAAATTCAGGTCTTATTTGCTTGGGTCCAAGGTTATTGTTTATACTGATCATGCTGCGTTAAAGTATTTGTTTGCTAAGCAGGAATCCAAACCCAGACTTTTGAGATGGATACTCCTCCTTCAGGAATTTGATCTTGAAATCAAAGATAAAAAGGGGTGTGAGAATACAGTTGCAGATCACTTATCTCGCATGAACCCGATTAAGGAAACTGAAGAGGAGCGTCCAATCCAAGACACATTTGCGGATGAGAGAATCCTAGCGGTGACTGGAACTCCATGGTTTGCTGACTATGCAAATTACTTGGTAGGTGGAGTTATACCTGATGATTTTAGTGCTAACCAAAAGAAAAAGTTTCGCTATGATTGCAGGTTTTATTTGTGGGATGACCCATTCCTATACAAAAAGGGAGTGGATGGCCTAATCAGAAGGTGTATTCCCGAAGGAGAGCAGAGAGATATACTGAAGGCTTGTCATGATTCCGAGTATGGAGGACACTTTAGTGGAGATAGAACAGCAGCAAAAGTCCTCCAATCTGGGTTTTATTGGCCTACGCTATTCAAGGATGCCTATTACTTGGTCCGAGAATGTGACAGATGCCAAAGAACAGGTAACATCACGAGGAGGAACCAGATGCCACGGAATTCGATGCTAGAGGTAGAACTATTTGATGTGTGGGGTATTGATTTTATGGGACCGTTTCCACCATCGTTCGGAAAGAACTATATTTTGGTGGCGGTCGATTATGTGTCCAAGTGGGTAGAAGCTGTAGCATTAGCCACAAATGATGCTAAAGTAGTTGTGAGTTTTCTCAAACACAATATCTTTTCTCGGTTTGGGGTACCGAGGGCTTTGATTAGTGATGAAGGCACTCACTTCCTGAATAAGCTTATGGAGAGTTTGCTAAAAAAATACAATGTGAAGCACAAGATTGCAACACCGTATCACCCTCAGACGAGTGGACAGGTGGAAGTGTCTAACAGGCAGATCAAGCAGATATTGGAAAAGACAGTTAGTGCTTCTAGGAAAGATTGGGCTGTGAAATTGGATGACGCGCTTTGGGCTTACAGGACAGCATTCAAAACACCTATAGGTATGTCTCCGTATCAGCTTGTTTATGGTAAACCTTGTCATTTGCCACTCGAACTCGAGCACAAGGCATTTTGGGCCACCAAATTCTTAAACCTCGATCCCAAAATAGCTGATGGTTCCCGAATTCTCCAACTCAATGAGTTAAAAGAATTTAGGAACTATGCGTATGAAAATGCCAAAATATATAAAGAAAACACAAAAAAATGGCATGATCAGAGGATCGAGAAGAAAGAATTTATGGAAGGGCAGTTTGTTTTATTGTTTAACTCCAGGTTGAAGCTATTCCCTGGGAAATTAAAGTCAAGGTGGTCCGGACCGTTCGTGGTCACGAAAGTATTCCCTCATGGAGCAATGGAGGTTAAAAACCCAAGTAACGGGGATATTTTCAAAGTCAACGGACAGAGGTTAAAACCTTACCATCAAGTCCAAGAGGTAGGTTTGATTCAATATCTTCGTCTCACATCTTGATGAGGAGACCGTCGAGCCATGCGACGTTAAACGAAGCGCTGCTTGGGAGGCAACCCAAGGAAGGTACGCATTTTGTTTTACCGCAAATTTCTTTCATTCAGTTGTTATAAAAAAAAAATATATATATATAAATTTTGAAAAAGTTAAAAATTTGGCTGCCCATACGCGTATGAGACCTAGTGTACGCGTATGGGATATTGGATTCTGAGGTTTTGGGCACTGGGCAAATGCGTATCATACGCGTATGGAAGGCATGGTACGCGGCCATACGCGTATGAAATATGATACGAGATCTGGATACGCATTTGTGAATATATGACCGTTGGAATTTGCGTATGAAGATCACCATACGCGTATGAGTATGGTTCATACGAGATCCAAGTTTTCAACGTACAAAAATGACTCTGCCCATACGCGTATGAGGCGTATGATACGCGTATGGCTCGTCCATATCTGCGTATGATACGCGTATCAGTTTTTGGACCCACTATTTATTTTTTTTCTTGTCATTTCTGATCATTTCACTGTTTTTTCCATACGCATAGTTCTCGTATTTCTCTCATTTTCGCTGCAGAATTGTAGATTTGTGTGTGTGCCTTAGTTTTCAGGTTTAGCTGTTCCTCCTTCTCCACCATGGCCCCGTATGATCGTAACAGATTCAGATCTGCTGCACACTATGCAAAGTTTGAGAGTTTAGCCACCAGAAACATCATTGAAGAAAGATCCTGGACATTAACACCCGAGGAACTACCTGAAGTCCAAACTGTTCTTCAAGAACAAAAGTTAACATTTTTGAATGAGCGGATTAAACCTGTTAGCAGAGTTTTGATCCAAGAATTTTATGCCAACGCCTTCAGGCCAGAATCAGAGGTTGATCCAGTGTTGGAATCTCGAGTTCGGGGTAAAAGAATAAACTTCAGTGCTGATAAGATTAATCGGATTCTGAAATCACGACCCCTCGAGGAACATTGTCACTATCAAGAGATGAAGATGTCCATGAGAAGATTCTGGCCATTTGATGAGATGAAGAATTTGTTGCTTCAAGGAGGAAAAGACTGGCACCCTACTACAAGAGCCTCGCCTTCAAAGATGATGGTTGTGGATTTGGCCCCTATTCCAAAAGCTTGGGCTTTCTTTGTCCATCACACTCTGAGCACCAATCAAAGCGGCTCTGATTTAATTGCTGAAAGAGCAATGTTGCTATATTTTTTTCTGACCCACCGTCCTGTGAACATTGGGCGGATCATCTCTTCTGATATTGACGACATAGCGCAATCTTCTTCAAAGAAAGCGCTCGGTCATGCTTCTGTGATTTATTTGTTGTGCAGGAAAGCAGGCGTTCCAGATCTTGATGGACCAGTGGTTAGACCAGCTAAATCCTTAGGGACGAGTTGGTTGTCTCTCGTTGCTCCTCACAACACTCAGGCTGAAGAACCTAGAGATGATGGTTCAGGACCGAGTGGCACAACTAGACCTGAGAACACCACCCCCGCACCAGAGAGTACTACTGCTCCAGATGCTTCTGCATCTGTTCCATCATCTTTACCTGCAGATATGATGGATGAAAACTCTCGGTTGTATCGATTTATGATGTCAGGTTGGTGTCTGTGGCAAGACCAGTGCCTGCAGATGGGGATTCCAGCACGCTATATGTGTCACCAGACTGATTTGTGGAATGATGCTCAGCGCTTCCGTGATCGTTACTCGGGCACTTCAGATGATCCGTCTTTTGGGATTGTTCGCATGCCGGGATTTCCTGCACCATTTCAGATGGGGGGACCCTTTATCCCGCAGGAACAGCCACATCAGCAAACCCCTGACCCGCAGCCGAATGTATCCCCAATAGATGCATTTGTTCAGGGGACACCTTTTGATATCGATGAGCACATCAGTTATGATGCGGATATGCAGGACCGGGATGGAAGAACCGTCGCATAGAGTTCTTTTGTTATCTTCGAGTTTGTTTGTTAGTTTTTATTGTGTTTCTATTGCTTATAGTTATCGTGTGTTTTGATGTACTTTGCTTTCGTTGTTTTGGTTTTATTTTAGTTTCATTTCTCTGTAATCGCCCTTTGGGCATAACTTATTAATGAATCCGTTGTTTTATCACTCAGTATGAATTTCTTGTTTATAGAGATGGTGGTTCTAACTAAATGGGTGACCTTGATTCTAAACTCCACAAATGAGTAAATCATCCAATCATGTTACCTCATTCGTAGATACCTGTGACTCACGATCTGACGCACTTTAGTCAACGTCATCCGGAAATCCTAACAGCTTTGTGACAACTTGAGTGAAGAAGCACAATATGGAGAACCATCAGGAGACCTGTCAACATCAAACTACCATGGTGAGATCAGATATAGCCGATTATTCATTCAGTTCCATGAGGAATATTCAGGTATGATTCTACTATTCAGAATTTGCATGCGTCCTTTCTGTTGTATACTGCATGAACACACACTGAGGCAAGTTTTTCTTTCACCCTAGAGCCTTTTGTAGTCACCTAATGTTGATCATCCCTTGTTACCCATTTTCGAGCTAAAAAAAAAAAAAAACCTATCTTTTCTTTCTCTCACACCCTGGTTAAATATCACCTTCCCCTGTTTCAAGTATGTAAATTACAATTGTTGGTTTCTTGGTTTATGTGTAAGTTTGGGGTTGCTCATGGAATAGCAACGTGTAAGTTTGGGGTAGCTATGCAAATATATTCAAAAGATGATCTCACAATATGAGTACCTTAAAAAAAAAAAAAAAAAAGGAGAGAAAGCTTACAATGAAAAGGTACTCATAAATAAATGCATGGAACTAACCGAAGACTTTTCCAAGAGACCCAGCAGTAACTGTGTTTAGCAATAAGACGCATAGACACATACTTGAAACTTGTAACCTTCATCCTTTTGTTTTATTCCACCTTAACCCGAGCCCCATTACATCCTTAAAGACCTCGAAAAAGTGTGTGACTTATGCATGTTAACAAGGATTAGGATTCATTCGAATTATTGAGTGAGTATTACATACCATGAATTTGAGTGTAAACACATGAACCCCTGAGAGAACTGGTGAGAGTGTGAAAGAAGCTGACAGGTCGAATGATGTTTCAAAATGGAAGTGTCTCTAAGCGATGGTGGCATAAAGTTGGAAGAATTAAAGGGGTGATCGCGAAATGAGGTGCGAAAGATTTCACAGGTATTATGGTAAGAGTTTTGTTTCAAATAAGTTTGGGGTGATATGATTGGTCTTGATTTGGAGTTGCTTGAGGACAAGCAACAATTTAAGTTTGGGGTTGTGATCAGTCACCATTTTTGTTAGTATTTCACCATTTAAAAAATAAGAATTCAGGTAAACTGTTTGATTTAACACGCGATTTTAAGTTATCTTTGTTCTTTTCAATAAAAAGTATTTTTGCTTAAGGTAACCACTTTCTAGTTCCTTTTTACGCTCTTTTGTGGTATAATTAGTGGTTTCAGGTTTATGAGCATGGATGTCCAAGATCAGGAGCACAAAAGCAGGGACAAGCAAGAAAGGGAGAAAATCCAAGTCAAGGCAGCCCATACGCGTATGGACCTGCTGATACGCGTATGCCTTGGTCAGGCTCCAGTCCCATACGCGTCCCTCAAATTTCAAGGCAAAAAACAAGCCTGCTCATACGCGTATGGGAATTTCATACGCGTATGCCCCAATCCTGTACGCGTCTCATACGCGTTTTGCTGAAATCCTGTTGGAAATTGATTCTGCCCATACGCGTATAGGGAGTCTCATACGCGTATGAGGCCCAAAATATTGCCCATCTCAGCCCTATATAAACCAGTACTGCGAATTACACCGGGTTGGGACGATTTTTGACTGCAAAGACACGTTCAGAGCGCTGGAGAACTCAGAATTTGGCAAGGGTTTCACATCATTCAAGAGTTTACACAATTGAAGATTGATTCCTCCACAAATTTTGTAATGACAACAATTCTTTTCATTGCTTTGTTTTTGATTATGAGTAGCTAAACCCCTTTTTGCTAAAGGGGGTGACCCTGATTATGAATGTAATGAATTCGTATTTGTCAATGCAGTAATTTTATTATTCATGGTTAAATTGATTTGTTCTTGTTATTGTTCTTAATGCATAAACCGTCGGAAAAACGGATTATGAGTTTTTATAAGTATTAAGCTGGACAGCTATTATCTATCGACCTGAATAAGAACATGGGATAATAAATATTATCTAGGACTAGAAATACTTTATCTTGACCGGAAAATTTTCGATATTTGAATGCTTGATCATTACCGTAATTGACTATGGACATAGAAGTTAAGGTTTGTGTTCAAAGATCTTCTGACTAAGGACTTAGGCTTAGATGCTCTAGAGAACCGGTAATCAATAGTTGTGAAGTATATTATTGCATTGATAAGTCGAAATTATTGCAGGCAGAATCATTCACCTACCTTTAGCATACTACTCATATTTGTTATTCGTTTAACCAATTTATTCGCTATTTCTAAATTGCATATTTTAATCGTTTCCTTATAAACCAAACCATTTACCAGTGACCTTTTGTTTAATTGAAATCATATTCAAACTCTATATCCTCAAGCAGTCCTTGAGATCGACATTCGGAGGAAATTCCTTTTATTACTACAATAGGTAAAAATAGTACACTTGCTATTTTCCTATCAAAGTGACACAATCGTCACTTTCTCATCATATCCCTCCTGCTTTCTGGATCATCGATCAGCTCACGTCAGAGAACGCTCAGCTCAAGAAATAGAAGAAAATGTTAGAACGTGAAGTTGGCTCTTCATCAAAGTTTTAGAGTCCTTTCTCTCAGTTTCTCTGTATTTCCTTTTTCAAAGTGTGTAAAAAACGGCGTTTTTGCTTAATTAATAAAAAGTTTGATGTTCCATAACGTAATTATGGTGTTTCCTTGAAAAACATTAACTTAATTGCACATCATGCATCGCTTTAGTCATACGCACTGACACGAGAATTGTCGCGGATCTAATAGTCACTTTCCTTTCTCCAGAAAGAGAGGAGGAGAAGGAGGTGAACAAAGACATTCAAGCTGTCTCATCCATACAACACTCGTTCAAGTCGCAAGAAAAGAATCGAAGATTTTGAACAAGAGAATGGAGAACTCAGAGAAGAGGTTACTACTCTCAAAGATACTGTTGAAAGGCTTAATAGTATGGTATAAGCCCTGGTAGTTGCACAGAATCGACCAACGCTAGAAGAACCACAAAGGACTGTGGTTTCCGAGATTGTTTCTACTCCGATTCCTCAATATACCATGCCGCCCAACCGACCTTGGGGCATGCCGTATAACTTTATTCCAGACGGGTACATACCCCCAGTTTCTGAAGTTCCAAGAGTCACAACAGAGATGCATCCACCGGAGGGTTACAGACCACTGGAAATTGAAGTTCCAAGAGCAACGGCAATGGGTTTCACACAACAGAATGCTGAAATTCCAAGATCTGCTGTCATGGCTTCTCCACAGCCGATTATGCATACTTTTCCTCCACCGGGCGGACAAGTATATCATCACGCTCCCAGTGAAGACGCTGGCGTGTATGAAAGATTGGACGAGTTCCAGGAACAGTTTCTGCAAATGTAGAAGGAACTCAAGAGTCTCCGAGGACAAGATTTATTTGGAAAGAATGCTGCAGAACTCTGTCTGGTTCCAAATGTTAAGATTCCTCACAAATTCAAAGTACCGGATTTTGAGAAGTACAAAGGGAATTCATGCCCACAAAGTCACCTCGTGATGTACACTCGAAGGATGTCAACTCAGACTGATAACCAACAATTGCTCATTCATTACTTTCAAGACAACCTGACTAGTGCTGCACTCAAATGGTACATGAACTTGGACAGTTCAGAGATTCGTACTTTTTGAGACCTCGGAGAGGCCTTCGTCAAACAGTATAAGTACAATCTGGATATGGCTCCCGATAGAGATCAACTCTGGGCCATGACTCAAAAGGATAGAGAAAGCTTCAAGGAATACACTCAGAGATGGCGCGAAGTTGCTGCTCAAATTTGTCCTCCACTTGAAGAGAAAGAAATGACAAAAATCTATCTCAAGACTTTGAGTCCATTTTACTACGGACGAATGGTTGCAAGTGCACCTAGTGACTTTACTGAGATGGTAGACATGGGCGTACGTTTAGAAGAAGCAGTGCGAGAAAGACGTTTGAACAAAGAACCAGAATCTTCTATTGGTCCAAGGAAGTATGGAAGTTCTTTCCAGAAGAAAAAGGATCAAGATGTCAGCAATGTCTTGCACAAAACCAAAAAGAGGTTTCAACCTCAGGTTGCAGCAATAACTCCGGTTGTTAACTCGGCGCTAGCTTATCAACCTCAGGTTTCGCAACAACCATTTCAACAAGGGTCGTAGCAACCTCAGCAGCAGGTTCGACCCCCAAATTTCAACAACAATCGGGCACAAAGGTATCCTCCCTTTGACCCCGTGCCAATGCCTTATGCGGATCTGTTTCCAACACTATTGGCAAAAGGACTCATTCAGACAAAGAGCCCTCCAAATCCTGCGAATGAATCATCACATTGGTTCAAGGCTGACCAATCTTGTCCCTACCATCAGGGGGCACCAGGTCACAATATTGGGAGCTGTCTCAATTTCAAGATCGAAGTTCAAATATTAGTGAAGAGTGGAATGCTATCCTTCAAAGATACTAATCCCAATGTCCAGGCAAATCCTTTGCCGCAGTATAAAGAAGCTTCAGTAAATCTGATAGATCAGCACCCCAACGTCATTCAAATCTACGACATTCGTCAGATAGGGGAAAATCTCGTCAAAATGCACACTAGGCAAGCTGGATATGGCCACGTACCACCTCACAACTACTTCACATGTGAAATTTGTCCAAAGCATAATCAAGGATGTGCCGTAGTTCAAGCTGCATTACAAGAACAGATGGACTTAGGATGATTTCAACACGTCCGAGTCAAAACTGAGTACGACGTCAACATGGTTCAAGGATGTCCATGAGAATACAAGATCTACAAAGTTGAAGATCTCGAAGGATCGGTAGTCAGGTTCCATAAGACTTTAAATGGACTTGCCTACTTTGGAACAGACTTCCATGCTTACAGTAGATGCAGAATCTGTCGAAGAAATTCACGAGGATGTTTGCGCGTTTGCAACGACATTCAGAAATTAATGGATGAAAATACCATTACAGTTCTTGCCAACAGAAAAGATGACGAATTCTTTACCGTATCTCCTCAAATTAATCAAGATGAACTAACGCAAGTTAAGTATGACAGCAGGAAGACATCAATTTCTCCATTAGTCATCTACTTACCAGGTCCTGTACCGTATGAGTCCAGCAAGGCTATACCATACAAGTACAACGCTACATTCATTGAAAATGGTAAGGAAATACTGTTACCATCTGTTGTCAACATTGCTGACGTTAGTCGAGTCACCAGAAGTGGACGAGTCTTCAACAAAACAATAGAAAATATGGAAAAACCTTCAGAAGAAGTACCACATAGGCAAGACAATCATCCGACCAATGCTGTTCAAGCGAAAGAAAATGATGAGATCTTGAAATTAATCCAGAGGAGTGAATACAACATTGTAGACCAGCTGCTACATACTCCGTCTAGGATATCTATTCTCTCCCTACTATTGAGTTCTGAAGCTCATAGGGAAGCTCTACAGAAAGTTTTGGAACAAGCTTTCGTAGAACTAAGTGTTACTGTAGGACAATTCAACAGTATTATTGCCAACATCTCCGCAGGAACTAATCTGAGTTTCTGTGATGAAGATCTTCCTGAAGAAGGAGTGGACCATAATCTTCCACTTCACATCTCAGTTAGCTGCATGGGTGATGTACTCACAGGAGTCCTAATAGACAATGGATCCTCTCTCAACGTCATGCCCAAATCAACATTGTCAAGATTATCTTTCAAAGATTACCCGCTGAGGGACAGTCATGTCATTGTCAAAGCATTTGATGGATCAAGGAAGTCAGTTTTTGGAGAAGTAGATCTTCCCAAAACTATTGGACCTCAGACGTTCAAAATCACTTTCCAAGTTATGGATATCCCGGCACAATACAGTTGTTTGCTAGGTCTCCCGTGGATTCATGAGGCTGGGGCAATTACTTCAACACTTCATCAGAAACTGAAGTTTATAAGAAATGACAAATTGGTAACCGTATGTGGAGAACGAGCTCTGATCGTCAGCAACCTGTCATCATTCTCCGACATAGAACCAAAAGAAGTCGCTGGAAATAAATTCCAAGCACTTTCCTTAGACAAGGAAAAAGGAAAGGAGAAAGCAGCGTCTATTTCTTCCTACAAAGATGCAATCCAAGTTGTAAAGGATGGCACTACCAGTGGTTGGGGGCACATTGAAATTCCTACCAACAACAAGAACAGAACAGGAGTTGGTTTCTTTCCAACATCATCAAAGGCTATTACAGGGATTGAGGTAGTTCTCCCAATTCAAGAAACTTTCCGCAGCGGAGGTTTTCTTCAACCTGTTCAACAAACAGTCAATACCATCGGTACGGAAAACACCGATGAGAATTTTGAAGTGGAATGTATGTCCTACCTTCTCGAGGCAGGATACATCTCCCTATCAGAGTCTGATTCACCTTGCTGTTATCCAACTAAAGGATCTGAAAGTAAGACTCAATCAAGCAGTGATGAAGTTATTAACAGCTTCACCACCAGGAGTCATGGTTCATCAGAAGAAGTTCCTCCTATCCCCGAAGAAACCTGGGATACATTAGGAGAACCGAGTGGAAAATTCGATTACACGGTGAAATACTCCGCTCCTGAAAGTTCAAAGATATCTCTTGAAGACATTGTTCCAACTGGGTGGAACATTGATTACGAGTACCTTACTCAGCCAAAAGAGATATATAACCCTTTCTATTCATCATCATCAACTGGTGAAGTCATCATTGAGGATTATATCCCCAAGTCACCCTTCGAGGCTATGGATCTAGAGTTTACATACCTATTCAATGCTATCTCGGGAGAAGAGCAAGACCAAAATACAGAAGAGGATGATCTCGAAAGTGTCTCCGACAACGAGTCTCTCCATTCAGAGGATTGGAAGTTTCCTCAAAAGAAAGTCCGACATACTCCACTTGGAAATGGGTATGCTCACACCGCTCAGTCTGCTGAAGTAGAAGAAGATCGTCTGAGTGTTGCAAAGACAGTGGTTGGTAAATCAAGACCTACCACAGGCCAACTTAAGCTTAAGGTGCCAGATTACCTAGTGCACAATGGGGTTCGCCACTATTGGACGGCTGTTGAAGTTTCGACTGTTGTTCGCACTCCTAAGTAGGAACTTTCACCGTTATTTTGTCCTCTCACCATAGCTCAGGGTGAAGAGATGTTTCATAGGGCTTTGCATTTTACTATTTCTTAGGAAAATGTCCCTCTTTGCTTCGCCCAAAGCAATATAGTTTTGTTTTATAGGGTCTTTGTTTCAAGAAATGACTGTCAATAAATAAAAATGTCATTTTGTTCCTTCGTTAGTTTTCCCCTTTTCTTTTTTCAGAAATTGGTAATCCTAAAAAAAAAACACCCTTAAAAAACATCAAAAATTCCATTAACTGCATACACCGAGTCTTCCCTTGTTGTCTAAATAAAAATTATCACACATATGCAGATTAATCGTAAAACACCCCGTTGAAACGTGCGACCGTATGACTTCTCCAAGCTTTGGGTTTCCTGTATTCGAGGCAGAGGAAGAAGAAGACGAAGAAATATCAAAGGAAATTTCACGGTTACTTCAACAAAAGGAAGAGGCCATTCAGCCATACAATGAGCCTCTAGAGATCATTAACCTTGGTTCCGATGGAAACAGAAAAGAGGTTAAGATTGGAGCTTCGCTCAGTTCAGAGGTCAGAGAGAGTTTGATACAGCTGCTCAAAGAATTCTCAGATGTCTTCGCTTGGTCTTATCAGGATATGCCAGGGTTGGATACCAGTATAGTGGAGCATCACTTACCATTAAAAGCAGAGTGTCCTCCGGTCAAGCAAAAATTGAGAAGAACTCATCCAGAGATGGCTATGAAAATCAAAGAGGAAGTTCAAAAGCAAATCAACGTTGGTTTCCTCGTCACTTCAGAATACCCTCAGTGGTTAGCTAACATTGTTCCCGTTCCTAAAAAAGACGGAAAAGTCCGCATGTGCGTCGACTACAGGGATTTTAACAAAGCTAGCCCTAAGGATGATTTTCCTTTACCACATATTGACATGTTGGTGGACAGTACAGTAAAATCCAAAGTTTTCTCATTCATGGACGGATTTTCGGGATACAACCAAATCAAGATGGCACCCGAAGACATGAAGAAAACAACTTTCATAACCCCCTGGGGAACGTTCTGCTACTGCGTTATGCCTTTTGGACTAAAAAACGCAGGGGCAACAGATCAAAGAGCCATGACTACACTTTTCCACGACATGATGCATAAGGAAGTGGAAGTTTATGTGGATGACATGATTGCCAAATCAGAAAATGAAGAAGATCACATACAGAATCTGACAAAGTTATTTCAAAGCTTACGGAAGTTTCAGCTTCGCCTGAATCCCAACAAGTGTAAATTTGGTGTCTACTCAGGGAAACTCCTTGGTTTCATCGTCAGCAAACGAGAAATTGATGTGGATCCAGACAAAGTCAAGGCAATTCAAGAAATGCCTTCACCCAGAACCGAGAAACAAGTTAGAGGATTTCTTGGACGTCTGAATTACATCTCGAGATTCATATATCTCATGATAGCAACCTGTGCTCCAATTTTCAAACTTCTACGAAAAAATCAAAGTTGCGTCTGGACAGACGATTGTCAGAAAGCGTTCGACATCATTAAGGAATATCTGCTCGAACCACCCATCCTGTCTCCTCCAGTGGAAGGAAGACCTTTGATAATGTACTTAACCGTCTTAGAAGATTCCATGGGTTGTGTCCTTGGACAGCAAGACGAGACGAGACGAGATCGAGCCAAAAGCGTCCATCGGACATCGCTTCATCTTGGTAGCCATAGACTATTTACCAAGTGGGTTGAAGCAGCTTCATTTGCAAATGTCACAAGACAAGTTTTCGTCAGGTTTATCAAGAATCACATTGTCGTCCTCCGTTTTTTTTCGTGGGATACGAACTGACTCTTCTTTTATTTTTGAGTTTGTGAAAATCAGAGAGTCGCCACCGACTTTTATTTTATCCAATTAAGGAAAGGTTTATAAAAGAAACAGAAAAAGACCTTTAAGAGATTTTGGGTTCGGGGGTAGGTTATACAAAGGGAAGGTATTAGCACCCCTTTGTATCCATGGTTATCGATGGGCTCTTAAATGCTTAGCTCACTTGTTTGAATCATTTGTCTTACTTTGAAATGCTTGTATGTGGTTTTAAATACCTTTGTAATTTAACTTTGAAATGATCCTTGTGCGAATAAGATAAAGGGAAGTATTTTTTTTTAGATTTTTTGGATGGTTGATTTTAATTAAACTTAATGCATAATTAATTTAATTAAAAGGTTAGGAATTAGAAATAAAACTTAAACCTAAAAATTTAAGTCTAAAATATGTCCAAATTGTGTGTCAAATAATTTGGAAATTGTTTTGGAAATTGTTTTGGGATTTTTGAAATTGTTTTGGAAATTATTAAGCTAATTAATCAATAATTATGCAAATAATTATACAAATAATTTAAACTTAAAGAGAAAAATATTCTAAATATGTACAAAATTAGTTTATAATATATAAACTTGATTTAATAAAAAGAAAATATTTTTTTCTGATTTTTTGATAGGTTAGAAATAATTAAAAGATGAATATAACAATATTATCTAATTAATTAAACAAAATATTTCAATTATGAAGACAAATAAAATATTTTTGTGTCAAAAAATAAGATATTATTTTATCAACCTAAAAATATTTTTATTATATTTTTTTTATTTTTAAAACTATTTTTAAATAATTTTGCAAAAGAAAACTAAATAAAATAGAAAATATATTAAAAGTGATCAAGTGTGGTTGGCTGGAGAGTCCATGGCATGGACTAGCGTGTCAGGGGCATTGGATGAGCTGGCAAGTTAATCTGATGGTGATTGGAGTGAAGGCGCGTGATAGCAATGGGACCTGCAAAGCACTGAATCAAAAATTTAAAAGAAAATAAAAAGCGCGCGCTCTGGTCAATAGGAGGGAGACACGTCTTGTCTTCTTCTTCAGATGAGCTTTTACACCTCTAATTTACAGGGTGCTGTAAAAAACTTACATCTATTACACCTGTGCAACACGAATAGGGGTTAGACCTAAAATAAATTTGGCGCGAGATCATGGTTTCGTTGCAAATGTTTCACTGATCACAACCATGGCCTTAGTTTGGTCTAATTTTGCCTCTAACGAAAAACCCCAAAATGGAGCTCATGAACCCTAAAATGGTATCTTCGTGTATACGTGACCAAGCTCTAATTAACTATCCAGAAACGATCAGAGAGGCAAACTAAACTCAAATATATGTTTACATCATGTTAAATATTCATGTATGATTATATTTTGGTAGGTTTTGGTTTGAACAAACCGTGAGCTATAGTGCTCGATTCAGTGAGTTTCAAAGCTTGAAATTGATTTGGATAGGTTCAGTGATACTTGAGGAAGATGTTTGAGTGTTTAGTTTGGATTGAAATTAGCTAAAACTTAAAATTCGAATTTCAAATTTCTTTCAAAATTTCAAGTTTGATACAAGAGTGATACAAGCATGTGTTTGTTCTGAACTTGTGTCCCTATGTTTACTGAGGTATGCTAAGCATTATATGAGCAACAAGAGTGCTTAAATCTTAAGCTAACAATTATTGATGGCCTTTGAACTTTTGAATTTTTTTAATATATAAAGCTTTGAATTCTTGACCATGGCTTCATTTTTATTCAACCTCTTGCTCTAGGCCTGCTGTACCATCTCTTTGTTGCAGAAGTTAAGCCACCTTGGTGATTCATGCTAAGGACAAAAGCCTTGGATAATTGTCTTGAACCATTTCTTTCTTAATTTAATTTTAAATGTAATAAAATTAAATTAAAAAGAAACAAAAATTTCATGTGCCTAATGTTGGTCATGGGAGCCCTTTAACATCATTAGAAACATGTTTGGATCATGAATGCTTGGCCTCTTTTGGAAAAAAAATCATTTTGATCAATGCTAGTTTCATGCATTTTCCCAAAAAATAGCCAACTTCAACAAGGCATATCTCCCTCAATTTTGATCATATGAAGGAGTTCTTGTACTTTTTAGAAACCTCAAGATGTCCTCTACAAGCTACTTTGGAAACTTTTTTTCATTTGGAGAAGTTATCTTGATGTTATGGCCTTTGACAAAAAACCACTTTTTGTTGACTTTGAAAATGACCTGTAATGTCTGAGCTCATATTTTTCAAATGGTAAATCCAATGACCATGGGATCAATTGAATTTGAAAGATAATTGAATTTCCTTCAAAACAAGCTTTGGTTGGAATTTTTTGAATGAACGAGGAGAGAGTTATGGCCGGTCAAAGTTCAGTTGACTTTTTAGCAGAAAACCCTAATTTTGAAACTTAGGGTTTTGTTGATTTCTGATCTTTTCTTGATGAATTATGATCAACCATTGATCAATTGATTAATCTTTTGACAAAATATGGATGTTGACAAAAAATTTCAATTTTGACCTTCTGTTGACTTTTCGGTCAAACTGGTCGTTTGTTGACTGTTTGAGCTGCTGATTGTGCGTATGAGCGAATTGAAGTTTGAAAATTTGTCTGGTGGTACTTTGAGACATATGGAGGTCCATGAAATCCATTTGAGGTCTCAAAAAACTTGTTCTCCTGAAAAAAACAAAAACCCTAGTTATGGACTGTTTGTGTAGGAGACAGTTAAGCGTACCTGATTTTTGTGCAGTGCTGAGTCTTTGCTGATCATGTGATTATCAGAAGACTTCTAGAACAAAAATCTTGGAATTTTGAAATGCAAAAGATTGACTTGATTGATGGTACAAAACACGGAGAATCGTGCTGTCAGCGGGTTTGACTGTCAACTGGGTGTTCGGGCATTAACGTAACAGTTAAAGTGAAAATTCAACAGTTAAAGTTAATTTTTCCTTTTTGTTTTTTGTTGTGTTAATGGTGAAAATTTATTTACCTGAGTTGTTAGAAAAAACACAAACACAATAAATAATTAAAATATACCGTACGCGAATGAAATTACCGATAATAATCTTGAAAAATATTTAATGCACAGAAAAATAAATATTTAACTAGAAATAAACACACATAATATTATCTTGATAATTAAACGACAGTACGACAGATAGTACAACATTTAATACTGACAGTACAAATATTACATGATATAACGAACAGTACGACAAATAAAATGAACGGTACATTATTTGAAAGCGAAAGATACGACAAACTTTAAAAATGACGATTAAAAACCCATGCTATAAATAACAACATATAGATGCACGGAAGTGTAAGCAACCCAGGTCCGCATTTTTCAGGACTATGCAGACAGAAAAAGGGCATGATCACTACCAAAACAGTGATGACCATAAGAAAAAACGTATCCATCCACTTTGCCATTTTTGTCGGGGAAGAAGAGAAAATAATTATGAGATAGAAAGATGTATGGAATAAAGTTAGGATTTGATTTGAAAGAAAGAGATTTGAAAGAAAGGAAAAGATTTGAAAATAATAGTATAGTACAAAAATTAGTGGGAAACAAAAACTAATAATAATTTAATTGTTACCAGTACAGTCTGAATCCCCGGACTCTGCGCCTGCAAAAATTTAATTCTGTACCAATTGCGTCAGTACTATTTATCTGCAAATAAATCTCAAATAAACAGCGTGTGTGAAGTGATAAACAATACTTGGCGTTTGTGTAAGAATAAATTCAACAGCGAACCAAAATACCGTATAAGACTTTCTAAAAACTGAGTATTCATAAAATCAGGATATTTACGAAATAAAATCCAAGATTATATGAAACTCCCAATTTTTAGACAGAAGTCTGTTGTCTTCTCTCTAAAAAAGATGCGGGCAAATTTTGGGGTATAACAGTTGCCCCTATTCAATCTTCTTAAACCTGAAGAGACCGATTGGAATCTGAAGGTAGAAGATGATTGAATATTTAGATGCCCTGAAAATTTGCACTTACCTCCACCGGAAGTGATGTTGGAAATTGCTTTGAATGTGGCTTGAGAAATGTCGTTGGCGGATCAAAACATTACCTGAGATGGGCTTTCAGATGCCATATGGCGAATGTGTTGATGGTTTATTCATCAGAATAAATCCATTGATTATATCTTGATGAAGGATTTGAAAACCTCTGCGTTGACCGTTACAGAACCATCCGAGGTTACCATTTTAAATCTTGGAGGCTGATCGTTACGGAACTGTCCAAAGTTTTTCCGCTTTAGATTTTGAATGTTGATCATTGTGGAACCATCTGAGGTATCTGCTTTAGATCTTTGAAGATGATCGTTGTGGAACTGTCTGAGGTATCCGCTTTGGATCTTTGAAGGTTGACTACTTTAAGGAACCGTCTAAGGTATCGACTTAGATCTGAAGGTAGATCATTAAGGAACCGTTCAAGGTATCGACTTAGATCTGAAGGATTTGAAGTTGTTTGTTTTGAGTTGATAGGTGGTTCGGAAAGAGAGATCTCTTCAGAATGAATCTTTAGTTTGATTATATTTGAGGGGAATGTTTGTCTGAATAGAACCCAGGAGAATATTGCATGTGATTGAGAATAACTTGCTGGGGATATTCGTTTACCTGAAAACCAAGTTAGTGACATGCAATACCATGATGTATGTAATGTATATGTTGAAATTCTCAAACTAAGTTAGAATCGTGCATGTTATGTATGCGTATGATGTATGCAGTATGGACATGACTTATGCAGTTTAGAGCGTATCAAACTTCTGGTTGGGAAAATAAATCCCTGTCTGCTATTTCGGAAACGATGACATTATGACTGTCGATGATCTTTGCTATCTTTTTCGAGTATACTCAGCTGGGGAACTTCCTTACGGACCAGGGTGCTCTGTTGAGAGATCTTTGACTACCGCTTGAGGATGAAGGTAATTTGAAAGTTCTGATTTCGATGTACCTTGAATGGGAATAAGAAAGATGTGTAATCCTCCGATGCACTATTTGATCAAACCTTGGTGTGGAGGATCACATCTTCTGGGGATAGTGATCATGAACAGCCCTGCTGGGGGATAAGGTTTCTCGAATCACTTTGTTGGAGAGAAAAATCTCATTGAGGAATCTGCTGAGAAACGTATCTCTGTTGGGGAACTTTTCTTCTGATGCTGGTTTTGGGATGATGTCCAGATGGTTGGGACATTACCTGAATGCTATTCCTGTTTTTCTTATAAACATCAATCATATTCAAATGCATATGTTCATTAAAAATTATCATTGGGACGTTTACACGTTCAAAACAGAAAAAGTGAAAACATTGATTTTGAGCATGAACTGTATTGATTTTGAAAGAGAGCCATAATAGGCGGATTAGTACAAGGAGACAAAAATCCTAGTAGTAGGAAGTTGTCATAAAACTTTGAAAAGTACTTATAAAGGAAAATAGCTACGTGAAAACAATCCAGTCAAGTTTCAACTCTGCTATTGCCAATCTGTCTTCGAGTATTTCATCCCTCTCTTGTTGGAAGAAAATGATTAGACTGATTGGTGCCTTTGATGTGTTGAATCTTGAAAGTGTGTAGGTATCCAAACGGGACATAGTCGTACGCTTTATTCCCTAACTTTTGCCTAGGCTGCCATTTCAGGTTTTTCAGCCTACCGGGATAATTATTATTATTTTTTTAGTCTCTAATTTCTGCCTGGATCGCCCTTTCAGGTTTTCAATCCACCAAGACGCTCATTTTTGCCTAAGTTGCCCTTTCAGGTTTTCAACTTAGCGAGCTTTCTCTTTAAGCGAAGTACTTTTTGACTATGTCCGCATTTACAGGGTGTGGGAAATCCTCGCCGTCCATAGTGGTAAGCAACATGGCTCCGCCGGAGAATACTTTCTTGATTACAAATGGTCGCTCATAAGTGGGAGTCCACTTACCTCTGGGATCACCCTGTGGTAAAATGATGCGTTTGATAACCAAATCACCGGTTTGATATGACTGACTTTTGACTTTCTTGTTGAAGGCTTTGATCATATGTTTCTGGTACAACTGACCATGACAAATAGCTGCGAGCCTCTTCTCATCAATCAAGTTTATCTGGTCCAACCGAGTCTGAATCCAATCGTCTTCGTCTAGATCAGCTTCTTTCATAATCCTTAGGGAAGGAATTTGAATTTCAATTGGAAGAACTGCCTCCATGCCATAAACTAAGGAAAATGGAGTTGCCCTTGTTGAAGTACGCGCTGATGTGCGATAACCATGAAGAGCAAAAGGTAACATCTCATGCCAGTCTTTGTAGGTTACTGTCATTTTTTGTATGATCTTCTTATTGTTCTTGTTAGCAGCTTCCACGGCACCATTCATCTTTGGTCGATATGGGGATGAATTATGATGTTTGATCTGGAACTGCATGCAGAGTTCAGTAATCATCCTGTTGTTTAAATTTGTGCCATTGTCTGTGATGATCCTTTCAGGGATGCCATACCGACAAATGAGATTATGCTTGATAAACCGGACCACAATATTCTTGGTGACTGAAGCAAACGAGACTGCTTCTACCCACTTTGTGAAGTAGTCAATAGCGACCAGGATAAAGCGATGTCCGTTGGAGGCAGTAGGTTTGATTTCTCCAATCATATCAATTCCCCACATTGCAAAAGGCCAAGGAGCTGTCAGGACGTTTAATGGGACTAGAGGTACATGTACTTTGTCGGCATATATCTGGCATTTGTGACAAGTTCTGGAGTGATGATGGCAGTCTGTCTCCATGGTAGACCAGTAGTAACCTGCTCTCAGAATCATTTTAGCCATTGTATGTCCACTTGAATGAGTACCAAAGGCACCATCGTGTATGTCTTCCATAATCTGTTTTGCTTCCTTCTTGTTAACACAACAAAGCAAAGTCGAGTCATGGTTGCGGTTGTACAGGATTCCATTACTTAGAAAGAATTTGGCGGAAAATCTTCTTAGAAACTTTCTATCGTTAATGGATGCCCCTTCAGGATATTCCTGGGCTTCTAGATATCTTTTTACTTCATGGAACCATGGTTTTTCTTCCACTCCTTCGGTATCAATCTCATTGCAATAGGCTGGTTCATCATGCCGGTAAATGGTAATCATAGGCGCCTCATTTTCCCACCTGACTTTGAACATAGATGACATGGTAGCTAAAGCATCAGCCAATTGATTTTCTTCTCGCGGGATATGTTCAAAAGTGATTTCTTCAAAGTAAGGAATCAAATTCAGCACATATTCTTTGTAAGGAATTAGATTCGGGTGCTTCGTGTCCCATTCCCCTTTAACTTGATAAATTACAAGGGCCGAGTCTCCATAGACTTCCAGGAACTTGATTCTCAGATCGATTGCAGCTTTGAGACCCAGAATACATGCTTCATACTCGGCTATATTGTTAGTGCAATTGAAACATAATCTGGCAGTGAATGGTGTATGTCCTCCTGTAGGAGAAATGATTACAGCTCTGATGCTATTGCCAAGCGCATTAGAGGCTCCATCAAAAACCATAGTCCATCGGGATCCTGGATCGGGTCCTTCCTCCGGTCCGGGTTATTCGTAGTCAGCAACTAGCATAATATCTTCATCTGGGAAGTCAAAGTTCAATGCTTGATAATCATCCACTGCTTGATGAGCTAGATGATCAGCCACCACACATCCTTTGATTGCTTTTTGTGAAGAGTACTGGATGTCATACTATGTTAAGATCATTTGCCATCTTGCTATTCTTCCAGAGAGAGCAGGTTTTTCGAACACATACTTGATAGGATCCATTTTGGAGATCAGGAAAGTGGTATGGTTTAGCATATACTGTCTTAGTCGGCGAGCCGCCCATGCCAAGGCACATCAAGTTTTCTCGAGCAGTGAGTATCTTGTTTCACAATAGGTAAACTTTTTGCTAAGATAGTAGATCGCATGCTCTTTTCGGCCAGACTCATCATGTTGCCCCAGTACACACCCCATTGAATCTTCTAACACTGTTAGGTACATTATCAGAGGTCTTCCTTCCACTGGTGGTAACAATATTGGTGGTTTTTGAAGATATTCTTTGATTTTGTCAAAGGCTAATTGGCATTTGTCGTTCCAACTTTCCACTTGATCTTTCTTCAACACTTTGAAGATCGGCACACAAGTAGTAGTCATATGGGCAATAAATCTGGCGATGTAATCCAGACGTCCCAAGAATCCTCTCACTTGTTTCTCGGTACGGGGTATGGGCATTTCTTGAATGGCTTTGACTTTGCAGGATCAACTTCAATACCTTTGCTGCTGACGATGAAACCTAAGAGTTTACCGGATCTTACTCCAAAGGTACACTTGTTCGGATTCAGTCACAACTTGTATTTCCTGAGTCTGTCAAACAGCTTGTGCAGATGACCTAGATGTTCTTCTTCGGTGTTGGACTTTGAAATCATATCATCCACATAGACCTCTATTTCTTGATGAATCATATCATGGAACAGAGCTACCATTGCACGCTGATATGTTGCTCCTTCATTCTTTAAACCAAAGGGCATTACTTTGTAACAAAAGGTTCCCTAGGGTGTTGTGAAGGTTGTTTTTTCCATGTCTTCGGGCGCCATCTTGATTTGGTTGTAACCTGAGAATCCGTCCATAAAGGAAAATACCTTGCATTGTGTAGTATTGTCAACCAGTACATCGATGTGAGGTAAAGGGAAATCATCTTTGGGGCTTGCCCGATTTAGATCTCTGTAGTCTACACACATTCTGACCTTTCCGTCTTTTTTAGGCACAGGCACAATGTTAGCTATCCATGGAGGATAACTCACAACTTTCAGAAAGCCAACGTTGAATTGCTTCTCAACCTCGTCTTTGATCTTCTTGGACATGTCGGGCCTACTTCTCCGCAGTTTCTGCTTAACTGGAGTGCTTCCTTCTGTGATTGGCAGGCGATGGACCACAATATCCGTGTCGAGACCACGCATATCTTCATAGGACCAAGCGAATATCTCAACGTAGTCTTGTAACATTTGAATCAGTCTTTGCTTGACACTGTCTTCTAAATCAGCCCCTATCTTGACTTCTTTCTTCTCTTCGTCACTACCCAGGTTGATAACCTCAATTGGCTCTTCATGCGGCTGTATAGTCCTTTCTTCTTGTACTAATAGCCTTGCAAGTTCCCTAGGTACTTCACAATCTTCCTCACTTTCGTCCTCAGTTTGGTAGATCGGATTTTCAAAGTCATGATTGGCAATAGCAGAATCATTATCAACAGGATCCAGAGTGAATGTGAATCTGCATTTATTATGTGGGTGTGTGTAAGAACACATAGCTATTTGAAAATGAATAAAGTAAAGAAAGAAACAAAAAGAATCGCAAAATTTGAATATGCAAACATCCCATGATTTTATTGAATGAACATATGATCATGGTATGACAAACCCTTATAAAAAGGACCAGTGTGCTTCGGGCAAGGCGCCTGGCTTTTAAGTTCATGGTTCGATAATACAGGAACCATTTTTATCTTTGAACATATAAACAACGAAAACAGGAAATTGCATTTACTCCTGATCAAAGGAGATAACATCTTCAGCTTCCCAGTTGTTCAATCCATTGTTGTGAGTAAGGAATATCCAACTGCTCCAGTTGCATTTGTCTTCTTCGTTTTCCACAGCATTGGCTTCTTTGGTGGTGAGATGAGCTGTTGATCCTTCAGGATGAGCAAGATACTCTGTTGGATACGAGAGCCCAGGCTGAGATACCTCTGTTGGCTGAGAGAGATACCCGATAAGATCGTCCCATCCAGTCGGGATGATATCTTTGATAGAGACTTGTGCACTCTGGGTAGCAGTGTACTGCATCAGAAAATCATTCTCGTTATTTGGTGTTTCCCAGAATTCTTCAGGAGTGACAGGGCTTGTGAGTGTCTTCAATAGCGATCTGCGAACTTAGGGGAGCGGAATACTTCACCATAAAGTCGTACTTACCACTTAGTTCTCCCAGCGACTTCTTTTGGGCTAGGTGGACTTTGGTATTGCTCAGTAATGGAACTTGTGAAACTTTTGCAATCTTCGAACTGATCATCCCATCAAGTTGGGACAACGTCTTCAATGGCAATAAAAGAACTCTGAGGAGCAGTGTACTTAACTAGAAAATTGTACCTGCCGCTTGGTTCTCCCAAAGTATCCCAAACTTCCTTGGAAACAGGTGGAACTTCATCTTCAATAGCATTTACTACTTGGCTGATGAAATGTGACATTAATCCTCCAGAATGAGGACTTTGATCGTTCTTCTGAGTTCCATTAGCATAGCCCAGACCTAGCTTATTGAACTTGTAAGGTACATCAAGGAGTTGTCCCTATACTGTGCAACCAACCTCTTCGATCACAGCTTTATCATCTTTGAGAGAAGCCATAGTTGGAGTTATTTTTGTAGCATGAGTAGCAGAAATATGTTTGGCAGCAGAGATAGCTGGAGGAACCACCTCAAAAGATTGGCAGGGAGTTTCGATGAATTCGCCATCCATCTCAACATACTTGGAGTTACTCAGGTGGCTAACCACATATTCTTCTTTGCCATAAACTGTGACGACCTTGCCTTTTATAGGAAATTTTAACTTCTTATGCAGGGTAGAAGTTACAGCGCTTGCCCCATGTATCCAAGGGCGTCCTAGTAAACAGGAGTATGCTGGATGAATGTCCATCACGTAAAAGGTAGAATCAAAGATCTGAGAGCCCACTCTGATTGGGAGCTTAACTTCTCCGTATACTGTTCTTCATGAGACAAAGTGGTGTTGTTACATTCAATAGAGATGTGCAGGGCTTTATTGTGATTTTTCCCAGCAGGGGTTAAATCAGCATCAGAGAAACCGAGACTGTTATCCATTGTTAGACTGGCAACACAATTTTCAAATTGGTCGACTGAAATCTCCTGTGGTACATGTGCAGCTTTCAAGAACTTCATTAATGCCTTGGCATGAGCTTCTGAATACTTTAGCAGAGACAACATTGAAATCTTTGAAGCAGTGTGCCCCAGTTGTTCGAAAATATTGTAATCACTTTTGCAGATGATTTTCAATATTTCCTCCATTTCTTGCCTCGACGGATCTTCAACAGTGACTTCCACAGGTACTTGAACTAGTTCAACTAGCGGCTCTTTGCCTCGAGCGTTGATATCTTGATTGGGAACTGGGACCTAGACTGGATTAGTAGCAATATTTGGAGAAATTTCTGGTGAAAAGATCCTTCCACTTCTCGTAATCTTACTAGTTCCCACAATATTATAAACAGCTGGATTTGTAAAATTCACGGCCTCTTCAGTCAAGGTGTCTTGTGTAACTCCATGGATGTAAACATTAGTGTCATAACTCCACGGGACAGCTTTGTCTACGGAGTATGGAAATGGAGCCGGACTGGTGATGATTACCGATGCCACTCTGGGTGCAGTAGAAATTTTGAAAGGAGTTTTGGTAGGGATTTTCAAGGGTATGTTAGAAACCACTTAGACGTCCTCTATCCTCATCCCATTTGAAAAAACTTCGCACAGATTGTCTATAGAAGGGAGCTTCTCAAACATAATGATACGACGATCCATCCACTTTTGAATTCCTCTTTTCAGATTCTCACAACCATTGGGTAGGTGTGCACAATAAAAACAATCAGGGTCACAACCTGGGAATAAACCAGCTCGTATTAGCTTTCTTTTGACTTCAAGGAGCGGAGTTGACAATTCTCTCACATCATAGATATAAACAGTGTCTATGATAGCATTAACGGTCTTGTCATGTTTTGGCATAGGCGCAGTGATGACATTTGGAGTCTCTGAAGGATCGAATTCAATTTCCCCAGCATCTATCATGTCTTGGATTTTATTTTTTAGGGCCCAACAGTGATCTGCGTCATGTCCTGGACAGTTAGAATGGTATGCACATGTTGCGTCGGGGCGATAACTAGGAGAGGAAGTGTTGACATTCTTTGGAGGGTCTTTCAATGTAATCAGATTTGCTTTTAACAAGTGCTGCAATGCTTGAGAGATTGGCATATTGATTCTGGTGAAGTTTCTTCTTGGTGCATCTAGTCGACGCATATACTTCGGCGGTTGATCTTTTTGAGGTGCAGATGCAGAGATCAGAACAGCCCCTACAGATTGGTGATGCTCACTTTTGCGACCTTTCTGACTATGCATTGTATTGACTTCATTTCTCCCACTGATGGGCCTTTTTGTAGTACCAGAGGAGGAGCCTACTTGAATTTTTCCACTTTGAATGCCGCTTTCGACACGCTCTCCAGTTAATATCAGGTCAGTGAAACCTGACGACGAGCTTCCCAACAAATAACTGTAGAAAGGGCCAGTTAAAGTGCCCATGAACATGTCGACCAGCTCGCGATCAGATAAGGGTGGTTGAACCCTTCCAGCTAGATCTCTCCAATTCTGTGCATACTCTTTGAAACTTTCTTTTGGTGCCTTAGTCATGCCTCGTAGTTGAGTATGGGTTGGTGCAAGGTCAGCGTTGTATTGATACTGTTTGTAGAAAGCAGCAGCCAGATCTTCCCAGGTGTGAAATTTTGCACTTTCCAGTTGGTAGTACCACTCGAGTTGTGTACCCGACAGACTTTCCTGGAAGAAATGAATCCACAATTTGTTATCTGCCGTATGAGGTAGTATCTTCCTTACATAGGACCTTAGATGCAGATTTGGGCAAGAGACTCCATCATATTTTGCAAAGACATGAACTTTGAACTTTGGAGGGATAACAATATCTGAGACAAGTCCCAGATCGTTGAAGTCTAAACCAGGTATTTTCTGTATCTCCATAGCTTTCATGCGTTCTTCCAACTGCTGGTATTTGCTCTCACCCTTTTCGTCTTCGGAGTGATGATCTTCTTCATCAGGAGAGAGAGAGAGAGAGAGAGTTTGGCAGAACCCTGGTTGTTGTGGTTGTCTTCTTGATCACCTTCACCGACTACTTCAGGGATTGGCGCTTTTCTGGGCATCCTGGCTGGGACTCTGACTTTCCTCACGAGGTGGCTTAAACCTACAGATCCCTTGGGCTTCTTTTTCTTCTTGGTCATCAAGGCTTTCAGTTCTTGTTGCCCCTTTGCTAGCTCCAGAATTGCTATCTGAACTTGGGCGTTATGTGCTTCGAGATTCTTGATGCTTGTTTCGGAATCCATCCCTTCTAACTAAAATAAACAGCGAGGAGATGAGAAACCTGTTATGTGAACATGTTATGCAATGTTTATGAATGAAATGTATATGCAATGTTTTCAAGGATCTTAGAATTTAAATTTGTTTGAAAAAGAGAAACAAACATTTATTAGTCAAACAATTTATTTCTTTTTTTTTTCTTTTGTCTTTTTTTTTTCTTTTCTTTGCCTCTTTCGGGCTTACAAGATAAAGCAGAAAATAAAGAAAATAAAGGATTCCTCAAGCCTCCCATGGACGCTTTCTCTTTGCACCCAAGAAACCTGTTATGTGAACATGTTATGCAATGTTTATGAATGAAATGTATATGCAATGTTTTCAAGGATCTTAGAATTTAAATTTGTTTGAAAAAGAGAAACAAACATTTATTAGTCAAACAATTTATTTCTTTTTTTTTCTTTTGTCTTTTTTTTTTCTTTTCTTTGCCTCTTTCGGGCTTACAAGATAAAGCAGAAAATAAAGAAAATAAAGGATTCCTCAAGCCTCCCATGGACGCTTTCTCTTTGCACCCAAGAACGTATTGATCTGCTGTTCTTCATGGAGTTGTCTGGTGAGCTCCAACACTTTCCTTTCATAGTCTTGACAGTGCGCTTTGAAGGTGTCCCTTTCTCCTCTTAGTTGAACCCAAGATTTCTGCAGCTCTTCCAGGTCAGTTGGCATGTCCGGATGTAGAATAACTCGAGGTTCGTCCCTTTCGACTTCTGGCTCAACAGTCACATGTAGGATAGCGGGATATGGCATGACGAACTTCTGAGCGCGAGCACGCACCCATCTGAGGTAAGGCTCCATGGGAATAGAATTCCATTGTCCTAAAGTCTTGCTTTCTACTTTGTAGACACTGCCCCAAGCATGTATAAACCTTCGTCGATATCTTTGGGAATCATCTTCGTATTCGAACACAATGCCATGGAT
Organism: Vicia villosa; assembly: GCF_029867415.1. NCBI lineage: Eukaryota > Viridiplantae > Streptophyta > Magnoliopsida > Fabales > Fabaceae > Vicia > Vicia villosa. Next base: position 1,029,461 of record NW_026705136.1, on the reverse strand, counting down.
AATCATGTCATGAGGACCATTTCTTCGTGCATATCCGAATTGGCGTAAAGCTACAGAGGGGTTGTAAGTGATGCCTCCCTTAATGCCAAGGAGTGGTACATTATGGTACTCCCCACAATGGTCAATGAGAGTGATGTCTCTTTGAAAGAAGTTGTTCCACCGGATATCTGAATGAGACAAAGACATAATCCTGCGAGACCATTGCATCCTTTGTTCGTTTCTCAACACTGATCGGGGAAGGTGTAATGTAAACCATCTATCCAGTAGTGGTATACAACACATAAGAGTTCCTCGTTTCTTCATGGTATGAGTGTGTGGAGAATGTAAAATGTCTACCAGCAAAGTAGGTACCGGATTGCGGGTTAAGAAAATGTTGATAACGTGCACACTTATGTACTGGTCGGGATTAGGGAATAAAACCATCCCATAAATTAAAAGAGCTACAACTTCTTCAAAAGCTTGGTAACTTCTATCTTTTAATAGTGATCGAGCCTTTCCGATTAAGAACTTAGCAAGCAAACCCTTGACTCCACTCTTTGTTTCCCAATTGGACTCGATTTCTGACTTTCGTAAATGTAAGGCAGCAGAAATGATTTCAGGCTTTGGAATCTTTTCTAAACCAGTGAAAGGTAATTGATCTCGAACAGGTAACCCAATTAGTTCAGAGAATTCTTCCAAGGTGGGTACTAGCTGGTAATCAGGAAATGTAAAACAATGATGTTCGGGATCAAAGAATTGGAACAGGACTCGTATCATGTCTTCTTCAAATTTTGAAGTAACCAAATGGAGTAGGTGACCGTGCTTTTCGGTGAATTGAGCATTTCTGGGAAATTCTGATATTAAGTCCTTTAGTTCAGATGGTACTGTTGAGATGTTGATTCGAAAATAATCTCTGGTAGCGGGAGCCATTACCTGCAACAACAGAACAAAAGTAAACTCTTCGATCCTTGAAATGATTAGTGAGAAAAATGATATGTTTATGATGCTTATGATGTCATGATGTCAAACATGTGGAAAACACAAACAAATAAAACAATAGCCTTAGGTTTAAAGGCTTGCACGAGGGTTATAGGTGATACCCTCCCCACTGAAGTTGAGTTGGTTTAAACCTGTCTTAAAATGGTATTCGGGTTCTATGATCCTTGGAGACAACATCTCAATACGGCACTCGGACGGCCGATCAAAACATTCCTCGAGGATAACCAACTTCGATCAATTTCAAAGCCAGTCACTTAATAGGCCACAAGTCAAGTTCAACTAAAGGTTCTAAGACAAATTAGTGCTTGATGACATTTCGGAAGCCTAACATACTCCTTGATCGTTTTCACGGGATATCAGTACAGACCAAAACGTCGCACTAATGGTGACTACCAGATTAACCGTATCGGTACATGCCGTACAGTTTCCTTGGTCTATTGTCACATACTTAAGGTATCTCGAGATTCGGGTTAGAATCTTTCACACAAGTAAATACCCAAACAAACCTTTGAAAAATAGAGCAAACAAGACAAGCAATTGAAAACATCAAAGTGATCTAAACTCTAAGGTAACCCCTTTTGAAAACATTTTGTTTTTTTGAATCTTCCCCAGCAGAGTCACCCTCGGTTTTTTTTCGTGGGATACGAACTGACTCTTCTTTTATTTTTGAGTTTGTGAAAATCAGAGAGTCGCCACCGACTTTTATTTTATCCAATTAAGGAAAGGTTTATAAAAGAAACAGAAAAAGACCTTTAAGAGATTTTGGGTTCGGGGGTAGGTTATACAAAGGGAATGTATTGGCACCCCTTTGTTTCCATGGTTATCCATGGGCTCTTAATTGCTTAGCTCACTTGTTTGAATCATTTGTCTTGCTTTGAAATGCTTGTATGTGGTTTTAAATACCTTTGTAATTTAACTTTGTAATGATCCTTGTGCGGATGTATACAAAGTGTTCTATCTTTCAAACGATGTTTTGATGGTTTGAAAAAAAAGATTTTTAACTTCGCAATGATCCTTGTTTGGATGTATACAAAGTGTTTGTCTTTTTGAAAGTTCTGTTTTGGAAAAACAGTGATATGTGAAACATTTGTTGTTTTGTTTGATTTTGAGCAAGCAATTAGGAGATCTACCCTAAGTTTATAAGGTCCTTTCCTATTTTCTTTCAGAAAATTTTCTTTGACTGGATACAGAAAGAAATTATTAGAATTGCATTTGAAACAGTAGAATTGATTTTGAAAAGAGTAACAGAGGGATTACCCTAAGAGGTGCAAGTGTGATTGTGTTTTATTTTCAGATAGTTTTGTCTTTGAAATTAGTGATCTAGCGCTTCAGTTTTTTTATTCTTGCCATACACGCAATTTTTATATATACAGAATTTAAAGTGCGGGAATGTAAAATGCAGAAAATAAATCTACGCTATTACATCGATTGTGCGAGAAATATAAACTACGCTATTTACATGAATTTGATAACCTATACACTTATCTATGAATTTAAATTGCAATAATATAAAGGGAAGTATTTTTTTTAGATTTTTTGGATGGTTGATTTTAATTAAACTTAATGCATAATTAATTTAATTAAAAGGTTAGGAATTAGAAATAAAATTTAAACCTAAAAAATTAAGTCTAAAATATGTCCAAATTGTGTGTCAATTAATTTTAAAATAAAATTAATTTTTTTGGGATTTTTGAAATTGTTTTGGAAATTATTAAGCTAATTAATCAATAATTATGCAAATAATTTAAACTTAAAGAGAAAAATATTCTAAATATGTACAAAATTAGTTTATAATATATAAACTTGATTTAATAAAAAGAAAATATTTTTTTCTGATTTTTTGATAGGTTAGAAATAATTAAAAGATGAATATAACAATATTATCTAATTAATTAAACAAAATATTTCAATTATGAAGAGAAATAAAATATTTTTGTGTCAAAAAATAAGATATTATTTTATCAACCTAAAAATATTTTTATTATATTTTTTTTATTTTTAAAACTATTTTTAAATAATTTTGCAAAAGAAAACTAAATAAAATAGAAAATATATTAAAAGTGATCAAGTGTGGTTGGCTGGAGAGTCAGTGGCATGGACTAGCGTGTCAGGGGCATTGGATGAGCTGGCAAGTTGATCTGATGGTGATTGGAGTGAAGGCGCGTGATAGCAATGGGACCTGCAAAGCACTGAATCAAAAATTTAAAAGAAAATAAAAACGCGCGCGCTCTGGTCAATAGGAGGGAGACACGTCTTGTCTTCTTCTTCAGATGAGCTTTTTACACCGCTAATTTACAGGGTGCTGTAAAAAACTTACATCTATTACACCTGTGCAACACGAATAGGGGTTAGACTTAAAATAAATTTGGCGCGAGATCATGGTTTCGTTGCAAATGTTTCACTGATCACAACCATGGCCTTAGTTTGGTCTAATTTTGCCTCTAACGAAAAACCCCAAAATGGAGCTCAAGAACCCTAAAATGGTATCTTCGTGTATACGTGACCAAGCTCTAATTAACTATCCAGAAACGATCAGAGAGGCAAACTAAACTCAAATATATGTTTACATTATGTTAAATATGCATGTATGATTATATTTTGGTAGGTTTTGGTTTGAACAAACCGTGAGCTATAGTGCTCGATTCAGTGAGTTTCAAAGCTTGAAATTGATTTGGATAGGTTCAGTGATACTTGAGGAAGATGTTTGAGTGTTTAGTTTGGATTGAAATTAGCTAAAACTTAAAATTCGAATTTCAAATTTCTTTCAAAATTTCAAGTTTGATACAAGAGTGATACAAGCATGTGTTTGTTCTGAACTTGTGTCCCTATGTTTACTGAGGTATGCTAAGCATTATATGAGCAACAAGAGTGCTTAAATCTTAAGCTAACAATTATTGATGGCCTTTGAACTTTTGAATTTTTTTAATATATAAAGCTTTGAATTCTTGACCATGGCTTCATTTTTATTCAACCTCTTGCTCTAGGCTTGCTGTACCATCTCTTTGTTGCAGAAGTTAAGCCACCTTGGTGACTCATGCTAAGGACAAAAGCCTTGGATAATTGTCTTGAACCATTTCTTTCTTAATTTAATTTTAAATGTAATAAAATTAAATTAAAAAAAAACAAAAAATGTCATGGGCCTAATGTTGGTCATGGGAGCCCTTTAACATCATTAGAAACATGTTTGGATCATGAATGCTTGGCCTCTTTTGGAAAAAGAAATCATTTTGATCAATGCTAGTTTCATGCATTTTCCCAAAAAATAGCCAACTTCAACAAGGCATATCTCCCTCAATTTTGATCATATGAAGGAGTTCTTGTACTTTTTAGAAACCTCAAGATGTCCTCTACAAGCTACTTTGGAAACTTTTTTTCATTTGGAGAAGTTATCTTGATGTTATGGCCTTTGACAAAAAAACCACTTTTTGTTGACTTTGAAAATGACCTGTAATGTCTGAGCTCATATTTTTCAAATGGTAAATCCAATGACCATGGGATCAATTGCATTTGAAAGATAATTGAATTTCCTTAAAAACAAGCTTTGGTTGGAATTTTTTGAATGAACGAGGAGAGAGTTATGGCCGGTCAAAGTTCAGTTGACTTTTTAGGAGAAAACCCTAATTTTGAAACTTAGGGTTTTGTTGATTTCTGATCTTTTCTTGATGAATTATGATCAAACATTGATCAAATGATGAATATTTTGACAAAATATGGATGTTGACAAAAAATTTCATTTTTGACTGTCTGTTGACTTTTCGGTCAAACTGGTTGTCTGTTGACTGTTTGAGCTGCTGACTGTGCGTCTGAGCGAATTGAAGTTTGAAAATTTGTCTGGTGGTACTTTGAGCATATGGAGGTCCATCAAATCCATTTGAGGTCTCAAAAACTTGTTCTCCTGAAAAAAACAAAAACCCTAGTTAGGGACTGTTTGTGTAGGAGACAATTAAGCGTACCTGATTTTTGTGCAGTGCTGAGTCTCTGCTGATCATGTGATTATCAGAATACTTCTAGAACAAAAATCTTGGAATTTTTAAATGCAAAAGATTGACTTGATTGATGGTACAAAACACGGAGAATCGTGCTGTCAGCGGGTTTGGCTGTCAACTGGCTGTCCGGGCATTAACGTAACAGTTAAAGTGAAAATTCAACAGTTAAAGTTAATTTTTCCTTTTTGTTTTTTGTTGTGTTAATGGTGAAAATTTATTTACCTGAGTTGTTAGAAAAAACACAAACACAATAAATAATTAAAATATACCGTACGCGAATGAAATTACCGATAATAATCTTGAAAAATATTTAATGCACAGAAAAATAAATATTTAACTAGAAATAAACACACATAATATTATCTTGATAATTAAACGACAGTACGACAGATAGTACAACATTTAATACTGACAGTACAAATATTACATGATATAACGAACAGTACGACAAATAAAATGAACGGTACATTATTTGAAAGCGAAAGATACGACAAACTTTAAAAATGACGATTAAAAACCCATGCTATAAATAACAACATATAGATGCACGGAAGTGTAAGCAACCCAGGTCCGCATTTTTCAGGACTATGCAGACAGAAAAAGGGCATGATCACTACCAAAACAGTGATGACCATAAGAAAAAACGTATCCATCCACTTTGCCATTTTTGCCGGGGAAGAAGAGAAAATAATTATGAGATAGAAATTTGGGAAATGAGTGAAATTTGATGTGAGAATTTATGGAAAAAATGAGGGGTATTTATAGAGTGAAAAGAAGGATAGAGACGTTGGGGAATGAAGTGATGCCGTACAAAAAAGGAAAATTTGAGTGGTAGTAGGATTTGAAAGAAAGTGTATGGTAGGGTTTGAAAAGAAAGATGTATGGAATAAAGTTAGGATTTGATTTGAAAGAAAGAGATTTGAAAGAAAGGAAAAGATTTGAAAATAATAGTATAGTACAAAAATTAGTGGGAAACAAAAACTTATAATAATTTAATTGTTACCAGTACAGTCTGAATCCCCGGACTCTGCGCCTGCAAAAATTTAATTCTGTACCAATTGCGTCAGTACTATTTATCTGCAAATAAATCTCAAATAAACAGCGTGTGTGAAGTGATAAACAATACTTGGCGTTTGTGTAAGAATAAATTCAACAGCGAACCAAAATACCGTATAAGACTTTCTAAAAACTGAGTATTCATAAAATCAGGATATTTACGAAATAAAATCCAAGATTATATGAAACTCCCAATTTTTAGACAGAAGTCTGTTGTCTTCTCTCTGAAAAAGATGCGGGGAAATTTTGGGGTATAACACACATCATCTGCCGCTATGGCGTTCCTAGCAAGATAATCACTGACAATGGGTCAAATTTGAATAACAAAATGATGAAGGAGATTTGTGAAGAATTCAAGATTGAACATCACAACTCATCTCCTTACAGGCCAAAGATGAATGGAGCTATAGAAGCAGCTAACAAAAACATCAAGAAAATCATTCAGAAAATGGTCATCACTTACAAAGATTGGCATGAAATGCTCCCGTTTCCTCTTCATGGTTACCGTACATCTGTACGTACTTCAACTGGAGCAACTCCTTTCTCCCTTGTATATGGCATGGAGGCAGTCCTACCCATAGAGGTCTAGATCCCATCGATGAGAGTCTTGGTGGAGGCAAAATTAACAGAAGCCGAGTGGTGTCAAAGCAGATTCGATGAATTGAACTTAATCGAAGAAAAACGCATGACAGCTTTATGCCACGGACAGCTATATCAACAAAGAATGAAGAAAGCTTTCGACAAAAAGGTTCGACCTCGCACAATCAAAGAAGGCGACCTTGTACTAAAAAAGATTCAATCTTTTCTCACAGATTCGAGAGGCAAGTGGACTCCCAATTATGACGGCCCATACGTGGTCAAGAGAGCTTTCTCAGGAGGAGCCTTGATACTCACGACTATGGATGGAGAAGAATTCACCCGTCCTGTGAATGTCGTTGCAGTCAAGAAATACTTCGCCTAAATAAACAAAAGAACAGCTCGCTAAGTTGAAAATTCGCAAAGAGCGGCTTAGGAAAAAAAGAGCGTCTCGGTGAATCGAAAACCCGAAAGGGCGATTCAGGAAAAAGTTAGAGACATAAAAAATATATAATCAATCCCGGTAGACTTAAAACCCGAAAGGGGTAGTTTACGCAAATGTTAGGGATATATGGCAAGTAACTATGTTCAGGACAAACTTGATCATTCGAAATCCACAACAGAGTATTCATCATCAGTAGGTCATCTTCTACGAAGCACGCATGCAGCGCAATTCAGAGTGGAAGGGAAAGATAACGGTCGTCACGTTTCATCGTAGCCCTTTTCCCGAAAATTACCAATTTCCAACTTTGTAAATACTCCATGGGATCAAGCATTTGGTTGATTACCATTCCATAAATAATATTTCGAGCCTTGTGCCTTTTCTTTGCAATTGAGTCTTATTTCAGTTTCTTAAAATGCGTTTTAAGTTTTAAACAGTCATTTTCTTGAAACAAATGTTTTCATAAAATAAAATGAATTTACTTGCAAAATAAAGGTGAAATTTCTTTCTGCGGTTTACATACAAGAGGAAGAATGCAAGCAGTTGCTCCAAGAACGGTTGAGACTCCGGGAACAAATTTCCCCATGAGATCGCTTTGCGAACATCTACCGATGATGGATCATCACTTCAATTCATGTTCAAACAACGGGCAACTGGATGCCAGTTATCCCCAACGAAGTGCAAACTGCAAGAAGAAGACATCTTCTGATCAACAAAGATTCAAGTCATATCATAGGATTTCACATCCGCGACAATTCTATTCACATTCACTTTACATTTTATAAGTATCATATTCATGCATACTTTTCACATCATAATTGCATAGTTAGCATAGTTTAGTTAGGCTTTGATCATGTTAGTGCTCGGGTCATTGAGGCATATACTCGAGTTTCCCCTGCGAGTCGTGAAAGAACTTTCTTCTTCATGATGACGGTTCATACGCAAGGATCTCCCCAAGTAGGTTAACAAATGGTGGTCTTCCAAAGGAAAATAGTTTGTTTACTTTGAGAAATTCCCATCAAGTCAACAAATGGTAATCTACCTCAAAATAGATAGTTTGTTCACTCCCAAGCAAAGTCGACAATAGATATTTTCTTCAAATAAGATAGTTTGTTAACTTTTGGAATTCCCCAACCAAGATTCTCCTGCAGAGCAATACTCAACAATCTTCTTCAAATAAGAAAGTTTGTTCTACATTGGAATTCCTCACGGAAACAGCGGGCGGAGTTCTTCTCCATATAATTATGATTCCCCGGAAGAGTTGACGAATGACAAGTTCTCTTCCTGGAAAATGTCTTAACAAATCCCCAGCGGATCAACCAAAGATAGTCCTCCTTCGGAAGACAGTTCATCCACTTTCAAACAAAGTCATTAGCCCCTCAAAAGGATGCAAGATCGTATGGTATTCCTTCGAAGGTGCCGAGTTGAAAGAAAGCATGGTGAAGTTTCTTAGTTACCATCAAGAGATAGTCTCTCCGACAAAGCACTAATGAGAGATTTGATGAGGGAACAAACCTTTGGAAATTTTCTCTTTATCTGAGATATTGTCCAAATTATAACTGAGACCAGTTCCGCGATACAGACATCCGGACCGAGGGGAGGTTATCACAACTGAGACCAGTTTCGAGATACGGACATCCGAAACGAGGGGAGGTTGTTTAAATCATTATAACTGAGACCAGTTCCGCGATACAGACATCCGGATCAAGGAGAGGTTATCACAACTGAGACCAGTTTCGAGATACGGACATCCGAAACGAGGGGAGGTTGTTTACATCATTATAACTGAGACCAGTTCCGCGATACAGATATCTGGATCGAGGGGAGGTTATCACAACTGAGACCAGTTTCGAGATACGGACATCCGAAACGAGGGGAGGTTGTTTACATCATTATAACTGAGACCAGTTCCGCGATACAGACATCCGGATCGAGGGGAGGTTATCACAACTGAGACCAGTTTCGAGATACGGACATCCAGAACGATGGGAGGTTGTTAACATCATTATAACTGAGACTAGTTCCGCGATACAGACATCCGGATCAAGGAGAGGTCATCACAACTGAGACCAGTTTCGAGATACAGACATCCGAAACGAGGGGAGGTTGTTTACATCATTATAACTGAGACCAGTTTCGAGATACAGACATCCGAAACAAGGGGAGGTTGTTTATATCATTATAATTGAGACCAGTTCCGCGATACAGACATCCGGATCGATGGGAGGTTATCACAACTGAGACCAGTTTCGAGATACAGACATCCGAAACGAGGGGAGGTTGTTTACATCATTATAACTGAGACCAGTTCCGCGATTAGACATTCGGATCGAGGGGAGGTTATCACAACTGAGACCAGTTTCGAGATACAGACATCCGAAACGAGGGGAGGTTGTTTACATCATTATAACTGAGACCAGTTCCGCGATTCGACATTCGGATCGAGGGGAGGTTATCACAACTGAGACCAGTTTCGAGATACAGACATCTGAAACGAGGGGAGGTTGCTTACCTTTTTCTAAGTATCAACACTTAGTAAAGAAGATGGATTACGCATGTTACATTGCCAATCATGCACCAGAATCCACATAACATATTTTCTACAGGAGTTTGTATCCCTATCCCCCACAGAGTGCGACAAAAGGATCAAGTCACGCACAGGGATTTTATTATCACTACAACATCTCATGGACGCCCAAAATTCAGGCACTCTTTAATATTTAAGTCTCTTTCGCTCAGGAGAGATCGAGATATCAATCTCTCTCCCTCCAATTGAAAGAAACTTAAATAGGGGCATCTGTCATACCCTAATTTTGACCCCCCTGAGATGTCACACCTCCAAACTTTTCATCAAGTCAAAACAAATGCTCAGAACAGTCATTTATTACCCTGATACTTAGTCGAGGGTGCTCAGGAACAAAAGAGCTAAGGAAAAGGATCAATCAATAGAAGGATTAGTCTCCAATACAATCATAGGACTCAAAAACTTCATTTTTATTCACCTATGATTGATTAGGCACCCATTACCACACCAAGTTTGCTTACTTCACCAGTCTATGGTTTTGAGCCCATCAGGGACTGAAATCAGGGACCATATTTGGGAAACCCTAGAAAGCCCCAGGGCATCACTCAAAGGCTTCAATCATCTTCAATTAGTTCATATGACAATATCCATAAGGCATTACACTTCAATTCAAGGTCTACAGTCATCAATTTCATCTGGTCGATAATTAGGGTTTTTGACCTAATTCACCAAGATAGTTGACTTTTAATCAGGACATGAATCCAAAACTCAAAGCATGACTCAAGGTCTACAGTCATCAATTTCATCTGGTCGATAATTAGAGTTTGATTCATCACAAAAGTCCAAAATTTCACTTTATTTGGAAAAAGTCAACTGTACAAAATTACCTTTGACTTTTGGGATTTTTAGTCAAACCATGACTTTTAAGATCAATATCATCAATATATGATTATTGAAGTCATTTGGCCAAAGAAAATCAAGAAAATTCATCAAGGATCAAAAAGTCAGGAATTAGGGTTTTTGAGGGTATTTTGGGAACTCAAAATTTAGCTTACACACTCAAAAATCTCCCAAAATGAAAGTTGTAGATCTTGAAAAATAAAACAACATCTTACAAGACAACTTTTTTTCAAAGAATCAATCATTTAAGAGATTTGTGAATTTTGAAGTTTGAGGTTATAAAAACTTAGAAAAATTCTAAGTGTTTTTAACCTAGTTTTCTTCCAACTTTAGGCCCATTTTTCACAAATTTCCCAAATGATTCTGAAGAAACCCCAAACTAATGAATTGAATTAGATGTATAGGGCTTTCCAAATTATGCTCAAACTTCTCCAAATACATTTTGAGCTAGGAGTTATGCTTGTTCAAAGTTGGCCTCATGAAGTAAAATTATAGGTCATGTACAATTTGGAACTTTGTAGTTTTGTGCATATGGCCTCACTAATGGATGCTACACGACCCATAACACATCTGCAAACATACCATGCATTCATTTTCACCATGGCATAAGAATTGAAGAAGATTCCCAAAAGCAAGAACATGTGATTATGTAATCATTACTTTTGAGAATTTATGGTAAGTAATGATTCATCAATTGGAATCTTCTCCTAAGCCAATAGAAAGCCTCTACATATCAGAAATGTTCCCCAAGATCAGATAGAATCAATGGATAGGGAGCTAACTCGGTTTGGCCATCATTGCATTTTGGAGATCCTTTGAATTTCTTCATGGCCAAGAAACCAAAACTCTCTCATTAAGCAAGCTCACTCCCTCAATCTGTATAGAACTCTTTGCCTATAAATACAAGTGCCATCCTTCATATTAATCACACCAAAGCAACTCCAATTCTTGATTTCTCTTTCTCTCCCTCATGCTTATGGTTTTTCAAAGTTCTTTGGCAAGAAGAATTGATTTCTTCAAACCAGAGCTCTTCTTTGAGAAGTAAGCATTCTAACATCTCAAAGGGGTTCATTAGAGGTGATCCAAGCACCTGGATCACTTTTGTAAGTGGAGTAACACCATAGTCACTCTCACTTTGGAGCTTAAGCAATTGGAGGTCTGTAGAAGAATTCAGAAGGTGTCAAACCAATTCAAGCACATCAACATGTTCCTAGAGGTGTAGTGAAGCTATTCAGATTCCTTCAGCACATCTGTAACTACAAATTCACCAACCTCCATGTTCACTTGAAGCTCAATTTGAAGGAGTCCGGTTGGACGATTCTGAGGGGTTCAAGTCATAATAAGGATTCAGTTAGCATCACTGAGTCCCCAGGAAGCTTTTAGGATCACTCACACAAGCCCAGGTGTTCCTCATCATCCTCACGACCTCCATTTTCAGAGGTATTTTTTCAAACTCTAACCCACTTATTCAAGTACTATTTCTCATATATCTCGATACCAGTTTGTCTAGCATCATCAGAGAATTAAAAACCCTCTATCATCATTCATTTACTCATCGTATCCGTCATTTAATTTTAAAATTAGGTTTTATGTGTTCTTCATGTTTTCTGGAAAATTAGATAGTTACAGTTAATATAAATAAATTTTAGTTGCATATCTGAATTCGTGAGGAAATTTAGAGCAAAATTCATGTTTACATCATCTGATTTGGTTGAGAAACGAGAGAGTTAGAATTTCAAAAATCATGGAAGCTTGAGGTTGAAGATGACAATGGTGGTGGCGCGCAAAAATTCAAATCCAGGGTCTAAGTTTATTTTATTTTGAGTGGAAGTTATTTTATAAACGACTACATCGTTATAGCCCATTGGTAAAGAGAGTTTGTGTGTTGCGCGTGCCCAAGGTCTGGGGTTTAAATCCCCCTCGCCCCAGACCTTTTGATTTTATTTCTGTTTTTGTTCTATGCATTTGAATAACACATGTATTGCAATGGAGTCACTCCTTTGACACCAAGCGCGCATTGGCCCAGTGGTGTTGTTTTGAGTAGTTGATTACAAGGGCGTGGGTTCAAACCATGGTGAGGCCAAAACCAATTTTTTTTACTACTTTTCTTCTTCATTTCTTTTTTATTTTTCACACACTTATCATTTAATATATCTATTTTATGAATAACCCAAAAAATTACAAAAATATTATTTATTTTATATATATTTTTTAGGTTTAAAATAACATATTTTTAAGTATTTTAAAATACTTTAAATATAGTTTTCTATTGAGTTTCAAAACCTAATCTCTTGTAAATATTTTTGTGATAAAACCCTAATCATGTAGGTCTTAATTAGGTATAGACTTTGTCTAAACCCTAATTAAGTTGGCTTTTGTCAATTTTCAAAACTGTTTTCAAACCTAAATTAAATAGACGATCCAGGTTTTCAGAAAACAAAACCTTGTATCATTTCAAATCTTTTTCATCTGTTTTCATAACAGTCAACCAGTACTATAAAGTACTGGGCCTCTAATAGAGTGTAAGTCCCAACATCTTTTTCTTTTCATAGTTTTTTTTCCAAAACTGTATTTACAAAATCTTCTTTCTATTTTCAAAACATTCTTCTGGTATTTGAAGGGCATTATTCCCGGTGAAACTCTTCAGATACCTATGTGACCTTTGCCCATCTTCACTTCTTCTGTTTTCAAAAACCTTTAACTGTTTATCATAAATATTCAACTGTTATCAATAAAACAACAAAAAATTGCTGGTAAGGCTTTGTACATACATCTTCAAAGGCCTCCACTCCATCCAGGTTAGGCTTTACAAGCTTTCAAATTTACAGTCTTTATTTAAATTACTGTCAAATATAGAACTGTTTATATATTAGAACTACGTCTGAGTGTAAACCTTAGGACAGTTAAACTATATATATATTATAGGAATATGGCCTAGGATTGAGAATGTCTTCCCGGTGAAGGTTCTTTCCTAATTAGAGATCTGTAGTTCAAACCCTCAAGATGAATTATTCCCGGTGAAACTTCTTGAAAAAGCCTTAGAACCCAAACTAGGACACATCCACCCAAGAGGAATTATTCCCGGTGAAACCTCTTACCCATTTTCTTAGAGCCAAAATAAGTTCAAAAACCACATAGCTTTCTCTTGTGCTATAACAAGGACCCTCGATGACCCTCGATTAGCCTCCTCTTGGGCTTTGTACAAGGACCCACAGGCTTCTTAAAAAGCATTCCCAGCTTCCTCTTGAGCTTGTATACAAGGACCCATCAGGTTTCTTATAAAAATAGGAACAGGTCTTTAGTTACCTTTTAGCCTATCCTGGTGAGCTTCTTCCATTCTTTAAACCAGACTCTAAACAAGCAAAGAATGTCTCAATCTCACATTGAGTACACCTTTTGGAATGAGAGACATGGACAGTCTCTGTCACCCTTATCATCATTAATCTTCCTTAGCAGAGTCTAGGATCCATATTTCTTTATCCTCAGTCAGAGTCAGCCTTAATTTTGGGCTTTAAACAAGAAGTCTCAATTAGATAATCTTTCTGCTATCATTCATAAATCATTGTGTCACCTCGTTTTTTTTGTTTGAGAACTGACTCTTCTTTTTATTTTTTGAATTTCGAAAAGCAGAGAGTCGCCACCGACTTTTATTTTATCCAATTAAGGAAAGGTTTATAAAAGAAACAGGAAAAGACCTTTGAGAGATTTTGGGTTCGGGGGGTAGGTTATACAAAGGGAAGGTGTTAGCACCCTTTGTATCCATGGTTATCCATGGGCTCTTAGTTGCTCAGCTCACTTGTTTGAATCGTTTGATTTGCTTGAAACGCTTATATGTGGTTTTAAACATTTTTTTTGTAAAGAATTAACTTTGTAATGATCCTTGTGCAGATGTATACAAAGTGTTTATCTTTTGAAAGATGTTTTGATGGTTTGAAAAAGATCTTTAACCTTGTAATTATCCTTGTTTGGAATTATACAAAATATAGTCTTTTGAAATTTTGTTTTGAGAAAAACAGTGATATGCGAAACACTTGTTTGTTTTTTATTTTGTTTGCGAGCAAGCAATTAGGAGGCCTACCCTATGTTCGTAAGGTCTTTTACCTAATGCTTTTGGAAAATTTTCCTTTACTGGATATCAACAGGAATTTGAATTTGTGACCAAGTAATTGAAATGAGTGCTAGAGGGATTACCCTAAGAGGTGCAAGTGTGTGAAGGATAGAAAAACACTTAGAAAGGGGGGGTTTGAATAAGTGTAGCTTTAACAGCTAGACAGATAAAAATAAATTGCACAGTTATTTTTATCCTGGTTCGTTGTTAACTAAACTACTCCAGTCCACCCCCGCAGAGATGATTTACCTCAACTGAGGATTTAATCCACTAATCGCACGGATTACAATGGTTTTCCACTTAGTCCGCAACTAAGTCTTCTAGAGTATCCTGATCACAACCTGATCACTCCAGGAACAACTGCTTAGACACAAGCTAAGACTTTCTTAGAGTATCCTGACCACCACGTGATCACTCTAATTACAACTGCTTAGACACAAGCTAAGACTTCCTAGAGTATTCTGATCAACACTTGATCACTCTAGTTACTTACAACTTAATGTAATCAAATAAGAGTTTTACAATGCTTCTAAAAAGCTATAATCACAACAGTGATATTTCTCTTAAAGTTTAAGCTTAATCTCACTAAGATATTACAAAAGCAATGTAGTGAGCTTTGATGAAGATGAAGATTCTGAGCTTTGAATTGAACACCGTTTCAGCAAGTTAATATTCACAGAATTTGGTTCAGAGTCGTTAACCTTGCTTCTCATCAGAACTTCATATTTATAGGCGTTTGAGAAGATGACCGTTGAGCGCATTTAATGCTTTGCGTGTTCCGTACAGCTTTGCATTTAATGTTATACGCTTTTGTCAACTACCTCGAGCCTTGTTCACGCTGTGTCTACTGACGTTGCCTTTAATAGCTTCTAACGTTCCTTTTGTCAGTCAGCGTAGCCTGCCACTTGTACTTTCTTCTGATCTGATGTTTGTGAATACAACGTTTGAATATCATCAGAGTCAAACAGCTTGGTGCAAAGCATCTTCTGATCTTCTGACCTTGAAGTGCTTCTGAGCGTGATACCATCAGAACTTCAGTGCTTCTGATCTCATGTTCTTCTGATGCTTCCATAGACCCATGTTCTGATTCTGCTTCGACCATCTTCTGATGTCTTGCCAGACCATGTTTTGATGTTGCATGCTGAACCTTCTGAGTCAAAGCTTCTGAGCGCTGATTTATGCATACTCTTTATATATTTCCTGAAAAGGAAATTGCATTGGATTAGAGTACCATATTATCTTAAGCAAAATTCATATTATTGTTATCATCAAAACTAAGATAATTGATCAGAACAAATCTTGTTCTAACAATCTCCCCCTTTTTGATGATGACAAAAACATATATAAATGATATGAATTTGCAATCAGAAAGAGCAGACGGCAAAGGACAAATTACACAGCTATAGCATAAGCATGTGAATATGTCTCCCCCTGAGATTAACAATCTCCCCCTGAGATAAATAATCTCCCCCTGAAATAAATACTCGAAGAACTTTAATAAAAGACTTCCCTGATTATTTCGGTAGAGACGATCACATAAGCTTTTGTCTTCAGAGAATTCATAGCTTCTGACTTCTGCTTCCATTGGACAGCTTCAGAACTTGAATTTCTTTAGATCCCTAGAACACTCACAGCTTCTGATTCCTGCTTCCATTCAGGACAGCTTCAGAACTTGAATTTCTTTGATCTTCAGAACATTCCCAGCTTCTGATTCCTGCTTCCATCTAGGACAGCTTCAGAACTTGAATTTCTTTGATCTTCAGAACATTCACAGCTTCTGATTTCTGCTTCCATTTAGGTCAGCTTCAGAACTTGAGTTTTCTGGATCTTTAGAACATTCACAGCTTCTGATTTCTGCTTCCCTCGGATAGCTTCAAAGCTTTGAATTTCTACCAACATCACTTCATGCTAGATTTGTATCAGAACATTGTTGAATGTACCAGAGCATCATCAGAGCATCTCTACATCATGAAATGTTACAGAACAAAAACTAAACGACAAAAGTCAGCATGAACGAGTCAGAACATAAAATGTATATTAGAACACATGATATGTATCAGAGCCATATAGGCTAAAATAATGTATCAGAGCAAATAGAATTTTGTCAAAGCAAATAGACAAATTTTGGATCAAATTCTATTATCAGTGCTTCTGATTCTGAAGCTTGACAGCACTCAGCTTGCTTCAGTTTCCATAAGCTTATTCTTTTTCAAAATAACGCTTCTTATGGTTTTGCTTCTTGTGTTTGCTTTAAAGATTTTCTTCACTTCTTTATACCTGCAAAACACTTAAACCAAATAGAACTTGCAGTTCTTGTTAGTGAATGTGTGGGAGCTTTACCCAGCAACTGATAGATTAATCAAATCATTTATCATTTATCTTCTCCCCCTTTTTTGTCATAACATCAAAAAGAATATTCTAAAAGATTCAGATGTATAAAACGACAAATAAAATCACTGGAATGTAAAAAAACAAAGAAACTTTTCATTGATAATCAAAAGATATTACAAAAGTTCTTATGTTTAACAAGATGAGAAACATTCCTAGCAAATACATAAAAAGTCATCCCAAGAGGAAATGACTACAAAAATTAAAAACAAAACCCTAATAAGACACAATCTGTGTCAACCCATCAAGAATCCCTGTGGTCATCTTGTCTTTTCAGACTAGAACCTCCACTGTAGGAGAGATTCAAGAGACCAGGGAGGAAGTGAGGGACAGTTCACAGACAGGGAGCTAATGTTGCAAACGGGCTCCAGTGACTCAAGAAGGTCTTCTTCCTTTGGATAAATGTTGATAACAGCATTGAAGAAGAGATCTGTCTTGAAAGAGACTTGGAGAGCCATCCCAAGATATGCTTCACATCCGGTAACTGAGTAACCCTTTCATCCGTTCTCATTGAGTTGAAAGGATTCATGATGAACGCTAGGTTTGAACTAGGAAATTTTTTAAAGAGAAAAAAAACTTTGTTTGAGCAAGAGAGGAAATAGAAGAGAGAGAGAAAAACTTGATGAGGAATGCAAAGGAACGGGGGATTTAAATAGACAAAAAAAATGAAAAAGTACAATAGAGAAAATGTAATAGGGAAGGAGAGGCGTTTGAAGAGTATTTAAAAGAAAATGAAACAACTGATGAATAGCATTTAATGTTACGTGACATGAGGAGAGATAATAAAGACAAATGAGGTGACTTGCACAGTTACCTATGGTCGGCGTCCCTTCAACTGCACGCGCGCTTATCCATGAACAGTAAAGACAGGTTTACCATCCCGAGATAAAACGTTACAGCTGTTTTGCTTTTAAAGAGGTTCTGAATCAACTTAGACAATGAAACGTTAGTAATAACTGAATCATAATTTCTAATTGATTTTCAATCAGAACTTCTGATTAAAAATAATCCACTTTCATTTCAGAAGATACTCATACATAAGAACTTCTCATCTTCTCATTCTGGGCACAAATCCATACTGATGTTCTTCAGAATGAACTTAAACCTATCTTCAGCCAGGGGTTTTGTAAAGATATCAGCCCATTGATGGTCTGTATCCACAAAGTTTAAAGATAGAACACCCTTCTGAACATAGTCCCTTATGAAATGATGTTTAATCTCAATATGTTTAGCTTTTGAATGAAGAATAGGATTCTTAGATAAACATATAGCAGAAGTATTATCACAGAATATAGGAATGTTACTCTCATATATCTGATAATCTTCTAGCTGACTCTTCATCTAGAGCATCTGTGTACTACAACCAGCAGCAGAGACATATTCTGCTTCTGTTGTTGATAGAGCAATAGTTGCTTGCTTCTTGCTATACCAGGAGATCAAATGACTTCCAAGAAATTGACAACTTCCTGAAGTACTCTTTCTTTCAATTCTGTCTCCAGCATAGTCAGCATCGCAGAATCCTACTAAGTTGTATTCTTTAGATTTTCTGTAAACTAAGCCAACATTAGTAGTACCTTTCAGATACCTTAGAATTCTCTTAACAGCAGTTAAATGAGATTCTCTAGGGTCTGATTGGAATCTAGCACACAAACAAACACTGAAAAGAATGTCAGGTCTAGAAGCAGTCAAATATAGAAGAGATCCAATCATACCTCTGTATAACTTCTGATCTACCTTCTTACTTACCTCATCCTTACCTAGGATGCATGTTGGATGCATAGGAGTTTTGGCTTCTTTGCAGTCTAGAAGATTAAACTTCTTCAGAAGTTCCTTCACATACTTGGTTTGGTGAACATACGTTCCTTCTGATGTTTGATTTATTTGTATTCCAAGGAAGTACTTGAGTTCTCCCATCATGCTCATTTCAAACTCAGCCTGCATAGACTCAGCAAACTCCTTTCCAAGTGTAGCATTAGATGTTCCAAAAATAATATCATCTACATATATTTGACAAATTAAAATATCCCTTTTAAAGGTTTTACAAAAGAGAGTAGTGTCCACTTTTCCTCTAGTGAAACCATTATCCAGAAGGAAAGAACTTAAGCGTTCATACCAAGCTCTGGGAGCTTGTTTCAATCCATACAATGATTTCTTTAGTTTAAAAACATGATTAGGAGACATAGAGTCTTCAAAACCAGGAGGTTGATGGACATAAACTTCTTCATCTATATAACCATTTAAGAAGGCACTCTTAACATCCATCTGATAGAGAGTGATGTTATGTTGAGTGGCAAATGAAATTAATAGACGAATAGATTCTAACCTGGCCACTGGTGTAAAGGTTTCTGTATAGTCAATCCCTTCTTGCTGACTGTAACCCTGAGCCACCAGTCTGGCTTTGTTTCTTACCACTTCACCTTTCTCACTGAGCTTGTTTCTGAAGACCCATTTTGTACCGATTATATTGAATCCATCTGGTCTAGGAACAAGATCCCAAACATCATTCCTTGTAAACTGATTTAGTTCTTCTTGCATAGCAATTATCCAGTCTGGATCTTCTAGAGCATGATCAACAGAAGTTGGCTCGATCAAAGATACAAGACCTAATTGACAGTCTGCATTGTTCTTAAGGAATGCTCTTGTTCTGATTGGATCATCCTTCTTTCCAAGAATGACATCTTCTGAATGACCAGAAATGAGTCTGGATGATCTTCTGACAGATGGTTCTTCAGAAATGCTTAGATTCTCCAGAGAAGCTGATACTTGATCTTCAGATTCTTTGCTTCTGAGAAGCTCTGCTTCTGATGCGTTGCTTCTTGGCTCAACAACTTCTGATACATCAATATCACAATCTGCAAAATTATCAAACTGCTTTGGTTTTTCAGAACCAAGCTTATCATCAAACCTGATATTGATTGATTCTTCTACAACCAATGTTTCAGTATTGTATACTCTGTAGCCTTTTGAGCGTTCAGAATATCCAAGAAGGAAACATTTTTGTGCTTTGGAATCAAATTTACCAAGATGATCTTTAGTGTTCAGAATAAAGCATACACATCCAAAAGGATGGAAATATGAAATGTTGGGCTTTCTGTTCTTCCACAATTCATAAGGAGTCTTATTTAGAATAGGTCTGATAGAGATTCTATTCTGAATATAGCATGCAGTGTTTATTGCTTCTGCCCAGAAATGCTTAGCCATATTGGTTTCATTGATCATGGTTCTGGCCATTTCTTGTAGAGTCCTATTCTTTCGCTCTACAACTCCATTTTGCTGTGGAGTTCTAGGACAAGAGAAATCATGGGCAATACCATTTTCTTTGAAGAACTTTTCAAAGAATCTGTTCTCAAATTCACCACCATGATCACTTCTGACCTTTATGATTTTACACTCTTTTTCAGATTGAATCTGAGTGCAGAAATCAAAGAACACTGAATGAGACTCATCCTTGTGTTTCAAGAACTTTACCCATGTCCAGCGGCTATAATCATCAACGATGACTAATCCATATTTCTTCCCTCTGACAGATGCTGTTTTTACTGGGCCAAACAGATCAATGTGCAAGAGTTCTAATGGCCTTGAGGTAGAAACAACATTCTTGGACTTGAATGCAGGTTTGGAGAACTTGCCCTTCTGACATGCTTCACAAAGGGCATCTGATTTGAATTTCATATTAGGGAGTCCTCTGACAAGATCCAGTTTGTTAATCTGAGAAATCTTTCTCAAACTAGCATGACCTAATCTTCTGTGCCAGACCCACTGCTCTTCAGAAACAGACATAAGACAAGTCACCTTCTGACTCATAAGATCTTGCAGATCTGTCTTATAAATGTTGTTCTTCCTCTTGCCGGTAAATAGGATTGAGCCATCCTTCTGATTTACAGCCTTGCAAGACTTTTGATTAAAGATTATATCATAACCATTGTCACTCAATTGACTGATAGATAAGAGGTTATGTGTTAATCCTTCTACAAGAAGTACATTTGAAATGGAAGGAGAGTTACCAGACTTTATAGTTCCAGAGCCAATTATCTTGCCCTTCTGATCTCCTCCAAACTTGACTTCTCCTCCAGACTTAAGCACCAGGTCTTGGAACATAGACCTTCTTCCTGTCATGTGTCGTGAGCATCCAGAGTCCAGGTACCATGACATGTTGTGCTTTGTCCTTTTTGCAGCCAAGGATATCTGCAATAGGAATAATCTTATCCTTAGGTACCCACATTTTCTTGGGTCCTTTCTTGTTAGTTTTTCTCAAGTTCTGATTGAACTTGGGTTTAACATTGTAAGCAATAGGAGGAACAGCATGATAATTCTTAATGTGAGTTTCATGATATTTCCTAGGTTGTGTCACATGCTTCTTAGTGTGTGTAACGTGAAAGCTTTGTGCATGTGATGTGTGCCTAATATCATGGGAGTGGCCAAATTTAAATTGGTTATACAGAGGCTTGTATGATATTTTCATATCATCCACAGATTCAAGCTTGTATGGGATTTCACCCTCATAACCAATGCCAACTCTTTTATTTCCAGACACAACATATATCATAGAAGCAAGTTGACTTCTGCCTATGCTTCTAGATAAAAAATTTCTGAAGCTCAAGTCATATTCTTTCAGAATATGATTCATGCTAGGAACGGCTTTTTCTGTTTCAGAAGGAGATCCACTGTTTTTGGATAAATTTAAAACTTTTTCCTTTAGTTCAGAAATTTCCAATTCCAGCTTCTTAGTTTCAAATTCAAATTGCTTCTTCAGCTTTTTGTATTTGATACTAAGATGAGCTTTGAGTTCCAGAAGTTCTGTTAGACTGGAAACTAACTCTTTTCTAGATAGTTCAGAAAATACCTCTTCAGAATCTGATTCTGATGTAGATTCTGATCCATCATCTTCTGTAGCCATCAGCGCACAGTTAGCCTGCTCATCTTCAGAGTCTGAATCATCTTCTGATTCATCCCAGGTTGCCATAAGGCCTTTCTTCTTATGAAACTTCTTCTTGGGATTCTCCTTCTGAAGTTTCGGACACTCATTCTTGTAATGTCCAGGCTCATTGCACTCATAGCAGACAGCCTTCTTCTTGTCAGATCTTCTGTCATCAGAAGATTCTCCACGTTCAAATTTCTTTGAACTTCTGACGCCTCTGAACTTCCTTTGCTTGTTCTTCCAGAGTTGATTTAGCCTTCTGGAGATCAAGGACAGTTCATCTTCTTCTTCAGATTCTGATTCTTCAGAATCTTCTTCTCTTGCCTGAAAAGCGTTAGTGCATTTTTTAACATTAGATTTTAATGCAATAGACTTACCTTTCTTCTGAGGCTCGTTTGCGTCCAGCTCAATTTTATGGCTTCTCAAGGCACTGATAAGCTCTTCCAAAGAGACTTCATTCAGATTCTTGGCAATCTTGAATGCAATCACCATTGGGCCCCATCTTCTGGGCAAACTTCTGATGATCTTCTTTACATGATCAGCCTTGGTGTAGCCTTTGTCGAGAACTCTTAATCCAGCAGTCAAAGTTTGAAATCTTGAAAACATCTTTTCAATGTCTTCATCATCCTCCATCTTGAAGGCTTCATACTTCTGGATTAGTGCAAGAGCTTTGGTCTCCTTGACTTGAGCATTTACTTCATGAGTCATCTTCAAGGACTCATATATGTCATGGGTCGTTTCCCTGTTAGATATCTTCTCATACTCAGCATGAGAGATAGCATTCAGCAAAACAATCCTGCATTTGTGATGATTCTTGAAATCTTTCTTTTGATCATCACTCATTTCGCTTCTCGTGAGCCTTACACCAGTAGCTTTAACAGGATGTTTGTAACCATCCAACAGAAGATCCCATAGATCACCATCTAGACCAAGAAAGTAACTTTCCAGTTTATCTTTCCAGTATTCAAAGTTTTCACCATCAAATACTGGTGGTCTAGTATAACCATTGTATTTCTCAGCAGAGCCAGATGTAGATGGAGTTGGATTTGCTTGAGATTCACCAGCCATCTTTAACTGAAGCGTTTTTCTCTTCCTGAATCTTTTCTAAACACGGTTAAGTGCTTGCACCTTAGAACTAGCGCTCTGATGCCAATTGAAGGATAGAAAAACACTTAGAAAGGGGGGGT
Source organism: Vicia villosa (assembly GCF_029867415.1). Classification (NCBI taxonomy): domain Eukaryota; kingdom Viridiplantae; phylum Streptophyta; class Magnoliopsida; order Fabales; family Fabaceae; genus Vicia; species Vicia villosa. The sequence continues at coordinate 1,006,398 of NW_026705136.1, read as the reverse complement.
TTGAATGAGTGTAGCTTTAACAGCTAGACAGATAAAAATAAATTGCACAGTTATTTTTATCCTGGTTCGTTGTTAACTAAACTACTCCAGTCCACCCCCGCAGAGATGATTTACCTCAACTGAGGATTTAATCCACTAATCGCACGGATTACAATGGTTTTCCACTTAGTCCGCAACTAAGTCTTCTAGAGTATCCTGATCACAACCTGATCACTCCAGGAACAACTGCTTAGACACAAGCTAAGACTTTCTTAGAGTATCCTGACCACCACGTGATCACTCTAATTACAACTGCTTAGACACAAGCTAAGACTTCCTAGAGTATTCTGATCAACACTTGATCACTCTAGTTACTTACAACTTAATGTAATCAAATAAGAGTTTTACAATGCTTCTAAAAAGCTATAATCACAACAGTGATATTTCTCTTAAATTTTAAGCTTAATCTCACTAAGATATAACAAAAGCAATGTTGTGAGCTTTGATGAAGATGAAGATTCTGAGCTTTGAATTGAACAGCGTTTCAGCAAGTTAATATTCACAGAATTTGGTACAGAGTCGTTAACCTTGCTTCTCATCAGAACTTCGTATTTATAGGCGTTTGAGAAGATGACCGTTGAGCGCATTTAATGCTTTGCGTGTTCCGTACAGCTTTGCATTTAATATTATACGCTTTTGTCAACTACCTCGAGCCTTGTTCACGCTGTGTCTACTGACGTTGCCTTTAATAGCTTCTAACGTTCCTTTTGTCAGTCAGCGTAGCCTGCCACTTGTACTTTCTTCTGATCTGATGTTTGTGAATACAATGTTTGAATATCATCAGAGTCAAACAGCTTGGTGCAAAGCATCTTCTAATCTTCTGACCTTGAAGTGCTTCTGAGCGTGATACCATCAGAACTTCAGTGCTTCTGATCTCATGTTCTTCTGATGCTTCCATAGACCCATGTTCTGATTCTCCTTCGACCATCTTCTGATGTCTTGCCAGACCATGTTCTGATGTTGCATGCTGAACCTTCTGAGTCAAAGCTTCTGAGCGCTGATTTATGCATACTCTTTATATATTTCCTGAAAAGGAAATTGCATTGGATTAGAGTACCATATTATCTTAAGCAAAATTCATATTATTGTTATCATCAAAACTAAGATAATTGATCAGAACAAATCTTGTTCTAACAGTGTGATTGTGTTTGACTTCAGATATATTATCTTTGAGATTAGTGATCTAGCGCTTCAGTTTTAATCTTGTCATACACGCAGTTTTATATGTACAGAATTTAAAGTGCGGAATGTAAAGTGCGAGAAAGTAAATCTACGTTATTACATCGATTGTGCGAGAAATGTAAACTACACTATTTACATTGTTTGAACATCCTATACATTTATCTATGAATTGAAAATGTGATAAGATAAAAGGACCTGTTTTTGAGTTTTGGTGTGGATGATCTGTGTGAAAGTGATTTTTTGAAAGTGAAAAGTTCGATGATTAGGTTAAAGCTATCAACCGAAATCTATTGTTGATTTTAAATTAAAGTGATATATGGTCTAATCATTTAATTAAAACCCTAATTACTAGGTGAAGTAATTAACTATTTTAAGTGAAGGGTAAAAAAAAAACCTAGGTCTAATTTGTTTTTAGCCTAATTCAATTTTTTTGTTTTGTTTTTGATTATTTTATGATAATTAACTTAATTAATCTCTAATTAAATTAACTATACATGGTAATCAAGTGATAAAATAAAATCTAACCTAATGAAATTAAGCTAAAAATTATGTCAAGGCGAAAATTAATTGATTTTAGTTCAAAACCTAATTAATTAAGTGTTCTAGAAAATTAAACAAAACTAATTATTTAACCTATTCTAATTAATTATGCAAATAATTAATAATTTTTTTTTTGTGTCAAAAAATAAAGTGACATTTTTTTTTGTTAATAAAAATGAAGGGAAAATATTTTTGGGATTTTTTAATTGGTTGATTTTAATTAAAAGTGAAAATTAAAATAATTAAGTTAAGTAAGCAGGGGGGTGTTAATCAGAAAATTGAAATAAACTGGAAATAGTAAAAAAAATGTTTGGGCCAAATTATGGGGGTGTGTGAATAGCGAACCAAGCAAAGCCCAGCCCACTATTTTTTTTTTTGATTCTCAAGTCAAGGTGGGGCCCGGATTTCATGCATGAACCAATGAAAATTGAGAGAGGAAGAGCTGAAAATTTGACCAAACACTGCCAACGTGACACGCAAGCAGAGTGAGAGGGCCGGTTTGACCGGCGAATCACGCTGGGACGCGTGGTCATCTTCTTCCTCCGGCTTCTTCAGTTTTTTTTATGAAAATAGTGGCGGTTTTAACTGCCATATTTTACCTGCAAAAATGGAACCAAACAAAAACTAAAACACGCCACATCCACTTAATTTTGTCTCCTGAACACGAATATGGGGTTAGTTTTATCATTTGAAGCTCGCATCATGGAAAATGAAACCTTTACATCTTTGAAGCTCAAAAATGGTAGAGCTTCAATATCACGTTAGAGCTTGCATGTAACAACCCATATCCACTCTATATCATGCCATGAGTTCATTCAAATGATTAGTTTGTATTATAATTAAGTACACCTAAGAAAATGAAAGCTATATGGTTATAAGTATGAAGATGATTATGCACGTGTTTGAGGTCGTTTCTATCACATGCTATGGTTCAATCCTTACTTATGATGTTACACAAGAGTAATGGAATGATTATTTTGTATTGATAGTAGCTGGAAATAGGAAAACAAAAATTACAAGTGTTTGATTTTTTTGAATTTTTTGTGAGTTTATGAGCTATTCTTTGGTTGTGATTTCGTGTTCTTTGTTGCTGAAGGATGCATGCTATTTATAGAGAAAGATTGAATGCTGAGTTTACCTTTGGATCAAGTGTAGAATATTTTTCCATTTTATATTCCCACCATGGATAGAACTTTGAATTTTGTGGCCATCTTTGATCATTGCTTTCAACCACTCTTGCCCATAAGTCTTCTGCACCCTCTGCACATAGATAACCATCCTTGAATGGAAACCACTCTAGGACCAAAGACTTTGGCAATATTGAATCTTTTCTTCTTAATTTAATTTTAAATGAATAAAATTAAATCAAAAATGAAATAAAAAGGTCATGGATCAAGAATGGGTCGTGGATGGTCCTAAACATCTTAGAAACATGTTTGGATAACAAAATATTAGGCCCATTTGAAGAAAAAAAAAACTAGTTTGGTCAATGTTGGTTTCATGTATTTTCCCAAAAAAATGGCCAACTTCAACAAGGCATAACTCTTTCAATTTTGATCATATGAAGGAGTTCTTGTACTTTTTAGAATCCTCAAGATGTCCTCTACAAGCCACTTTGGAAGCTTTTTTGCATTTGGAGAAGTTATCTTGATGTTATGGGCTTTGACAAAAAATTGCTTTTTGTTGACTTTGAAAATGACCTGTAATGTCTTGGCTCATATCTCCCAAATGGTAAATCCAATGATCATGGGACCAATTTCATTTGAAATATAATTGAATTTCCTTCAAAATGAGCTTTGGTTGGAATTTTTGTGATGAACGAGGAGAGAGTTATGGCCGGTCAAAGTTCAGTTGACTTTTTAGGTAAAAACCCTAATTTTGAAACTTGGAATTTTGTCGATTTCTGAACTTTTCTTGATGAATTATGATCAACCATTGATCAAATGATGAATCTTTTGAAAAAATATGGATGTTGACAAAAAATTGCATTTTTTACTGTCTGTTGACTTTTTGGCCAAACTGGTCGTCTGTTGACCGTTTGAGCAGTTTACTGTGCGTCCGAGCGAATCGAAGTTTGAAAATTTGTCTGGTGGTACTTTGAGACATGTGGAAATTTTTGAAATCCATTTGAGGTCTCAAAAACTCATTCTCTTGAAAAAAACAAAAACCCTAGTTAGGGACTGTTTATGTAGGAGACAGTTAGGCGTGCCTGATTTTTGTGTAGTTTTATGTCTCTACTGATCATGTGAGTATCAGGAGACTTCTAGAACAAAAATCTTGGAAATTTGAAGTGCAAACCTTGAGGTGCGGCAGTAGAATTGACTGTTGATACATATGCGAAGAATTGCGCTGATAACGGGTTTGACTGGTAACTGGTCGTCCGGGTACTAGCGTGACAGTTAAAGTAAAGATTTAACAGTTAAAGTTAATTTTTTTCTTTTTGTTTTTGTTGTTGATGGTGGAAAATTATTTACATGATTTGTTAGTAAAACAAAAACAGAATAAATAAAATATATACCGTACACGAATAAATATTGAAAATAAAATGATAAATGATTCAATGCCAAATTCTTCAAAGCAAGATGGAAAATTATAAAGAATGAGGTGATTAAGGCTATCAAAGATTTTTTTGAGAATAATAGGTTACATAGGGCTGTTAATTGTGCAGTGGTGACACTCATCCCTAAAACCAAGGAAGCTAAGACAATGAGAGAGATGAGGCCGATAGCCTGCTGCACAACTCTCTACAAGATCATATCAAAAATCCTCACGATGAGATTGAGCAGAGTTATTAATCAGGTGGTAGATGATAGTCAAACAGCTTTCATACCAGGTAAAACTATACATGATAATATCATAATGGCATATGAATTGTTAAGGGGCTACAATAGAAAGCACTTATCTCCTAGATGTACTCTGCAAATAGATTTACAGAAGGCATACGACACTGTGGAGTGGGATGCTCTGGAGCAGATCATGAATGAGATGAGTTCCCCAAGTAAATTTACCAATTGGACTATGATTGCAGTGAGAAGTGTATCCTACAGATATTGGATAAATGGCCAATTAAGTAGAGTCCTCCAAGCCAAGAGGGGCTTGAGACAAGGAGACCCTATCTCCCCTCTCTTGTTTGTTTTAATCATGGAATACCTCCATAGAAGCCTTGGAACCTTAAGTAGAAATCCTGACTATCACTATCATCCCAAATGCGCCAAGGAAAGCATCACTAATATCTGCTTTGCAGATGATCTGCTCTTGTTTTCCAGGGCAGATGAGAAATCTGTTCAGGCTTTGATGACAGTTTTTGATAACTTTTCTGCAGCTACAGGTTTGAAAGCTAATCCATCTAAATGCAAAATCTATTTTGGAGGGACTCCTGAACATATCCATCAGACTATTGCTGGTAATATTAGCTATAGTAGTGGTAAGCTTCCCTTCAGGTACTTAGGAGTACCCCTAGCCTCAAGGAAAATTACTGTGAACCAATGCCAACCCCTAATAAATAGAATGCTGGAAAAAATTCAACATTGGTCCTCAAATCTTCTGAGTTATGCTGGCAGACAGCAATTGGTGAAAAGTACTTTGGTTGCCATTGCTACTTTCTGGATGAATGTCTTTCCTCTCCCAAAAAGCATCATTAACAGAATTAACTCGATTTGTAAAAACTTCCTGTGGTCAGGTAAAGCATCTGGCAGAAAGGCTTTGGTGGCTTGGGATAGTGTGTGTCTCCCTAAAAATGCAGGTGGGCTAAAGGTGACATGCCTTATGGATTGGAACAAAGCAACAATGATCAAATTGCTTTGGAATTTACACATGAAGGCTGATAAGCTTTGGATCCGGTGGATAGGAGCTTATTACTTGAAAGGTGCAGACATAATGCAATGGCAAGTAAGTAAGTCACACTCATGGATGATTAAAAGTATAACAAAGATGAGAGATCTGGTTGTAACTAGTGAATATTGGATAAAGAGCATACATCAAAAGAAGTACATAACTGGTGACATGTATGGGGAACTCCGGGCCAATGGCAGTCCAGTCGATTGGAGGAAAAGTTTCTTCAATAACTTTGCTAGATCTCGCGCATGCTTTGTCCTATGGCTTGCTTTGTGGAACCGGCTGCCCACGAAGGATAGACTTGAGAAAATTCAAGTGATAACCGATGGTTTATGTAGCTTTTGTGGCCAAACTGAAAGTATAAATCACCTATTCTTTACCTGCAGGTATACTCATGGTATTTGGCAAAAACTTCTCACGTGGTTAGGATACAATAGGACCAGTGGGGACTGGACTCAAGAAAGCAGATGGTTTAGTATGGAAACTACTAAGAAGGGATGGAAGAGAAAGCTTCTCAAAATGACTATGGCAGAGTTGATATACCATGTGTGGCAAGAACGAAATGGTATGATTTTCAACAAGTAAACTATGAGGAATGACCCTGTTAAACACATTCAATACTTAGTGGTTAACCGGGCATACCGTAGGAAAGATCTTAAGGGCCATGTGAGATTAGATACTTTGGATATTAGTTAATCAGCTAGTTGGTGTAAGGTTTGTTGATTGTATGGTTGCCTGGATCTAAGGATCGGCTTTGTAACTTCTTGTTTTGGGTAATAAAAATTTCTTTTACTCCAAAAAAAAAATGATAAATGATTTAATGCACAGAAAAATAAATATTTAACTAGCAATAAACACAAATAATTTTATCTAAATAATTAAACAATGGTACAACAGACAATACAATATTTAATACTGACAGTACAAATATTACATAACGACAAAAACAATGAACAGTACATTATAACACATACAACGAACGGTACATTATTTGAAAACAACAAACAGGACAAACTTTAAGTATGACGATTAAAGACCCACGCTATAAACAACAGTAGATAGATGGCCGGGAGTGAAAACAACCCAGATCCGCATTCTTTAGGATTATGAAGACAAAAAAAAAGACATGATCACCACAAAAATAGTGATTACCACAAGAAGAAACGTTTCCACCCACTTTGCCATTTTTTGCCGAGGAAGAAGAGAAAATGATTTTATGGAAGATAATATGATAGAAATTTGGGAGATGAGTGAAAATTTGATGTGAGAAATTATGGGAAAAATGAGGAGTATTTATAGAGTGAAAAGAGAGAGATAGAGACGTTGGGGAATGGAGCGAAACCGTAAAAGGGAAAATTTGAATGGTAGTAGAATTTGAAAAAAAATATGGTAGGTTTTGAAAAGAAAGAGGTATAGAATAAAGTTAGGATTTGATTTAAAAGAAGGAGATTTGAAAAGAAAAGAAGAGATTTTGAAAAATAATATAGTATAAAATAAAAATTAGTGGGAAATAAAACCAATAATAATTTAATTGTTACCAGTATAATATGAAACCCTAGACTCTGCGCCTGCAAATTTTAATTCTGTACCAACTGCGTCAGCATTATTTATCTGAAAATAAATCTCAAATAAACAGTGTATGAAGTGGTAAACAGTATTTGGCGTTTATGTAAGAATAAATTCAACAGCGAACCAAAATACTGTATAAAAAATTCTAAAAATTGAGTATTCATAAAATCAGGATATTTATGAAATAAAAATCCAAGATTGTATAAAACTTCAAATTTTTAGACAGAAGTCTGTTGACTTCTCTTTGAAAAAAAGACGCGGGCAAATTTTGGGGTATAACAGTTGCCCCAATTCAATCTTCTTAAACCTGAAGAGACCGATTGGAATCTGAAGGTAGAAGATGATTGAATATTTAGATGCCCTGAAAATTTGCACTTACCTCCACCAGAAGTGATGTTGGAATTTGCATTGAATGCGGCTTGAGAAATGTCTTTTTGTTAATTTTTGAACAAAACCTTACCTGAGATGGGCTTTCAGATGCCATCTAGTAGATGTGTTGATGGTTTGTTTATCAGAATGAATCCATTGATTATATCATGATGAAGGATTTAAACCTCTGTGTTGACCGTTACGAAACCGTCCGAGGTTACGACTTTTAGATTTTGAAAGTTAATCGTTATGGAACCGTCTGAGGTTACCGCTTTTAGATTTTGAAGTTGATCGTTATGGAACCGTCCGAGGTTACCGCTTTTAGATTTTGAAGTTGACCGTTACGGAACCGTCCGATGTTACCGCTTTTAGATTTTGAATGTTAATCATTACGGAACCGTTCGAGGTGTCCGCTTTATATTTTAAATGTTAATCATTACGGAACCGTCCGAGGTTTCCGCTTTAGATTTTGAAAAGTTGATTGTTTAAGGAACTGTCTGAGGTATCGACTTAAATCTGAAGGTAGATTGTTTAAGGAACCGTCCGAAGTATCGACTTAAATCTGAGGGTAGATTGTTTAAGGAACCGTCTGAGGTATCGACTTTAAATCTGAAGGTAGATCATTTAAGGAACCGTCTGAGGTATCGACTTAGATCTGAAAGGTTTTGAAGTTGTTTATTTGACTGCAGCAGTAACCTGAAAAAGGCAAAGTTAGTTTTTTTATGCCATGTCATGATGCATGTAATGCGTTTATGTGACGGGATTCTCAAAATAAATGAGAACCTTGCATGTTATGTACGCATTTGTCGCGATGCATTATGTATTATGTATGAACATGTATGCAATTGTATGATGTATGGATACGACTATGTGATGGAAGCGTGTCAATGATTTTGTCTATCAATTTTGAGAAAGTAAATCTCTGTATGCTGCTTGGAGATGATGGCATCATGACTGTTGTTGATCTTTGCTATCTTGTTGGAGCGTACCCAGCTGGGGAATCTTCCTTACGAACCAGGATGTTCCGTTGAGGATTATTGATTACCACTTGGGGATGAGATTAATTTGAAGGATCTAATCTTGATGCACCCTGACTGAGGATAAGAGAGATGGATAATCCTCCAATGCACTATTTGATCAGGTTTTTGTGGAGGATCCGACCTTCTGGGGATAGTGATCTTGAACAGCCCTGCTGGGGGGTGAAGGAGATGAACAATCCTTCGATGTAAAATCTTGTTCGAGCTTCGGGACTGGGTCCCTTGAATAATGTTGTTGGAGAAAAGAATCCTGTCGAGGTTCTTGCTGAGGAATGTATCTCTGTTGGAGAAGTACTTCCGTTGACATATGAAACATATTAAAGGATTTATTTTGACAGTGTGATCATCGTGAATGTACACTACAAGCGTTGAAAGCTCGATTATAATCTTCTGATGCTTGTACTCAGTGTCGGAGATGAAACACTCCGTTGGGCAATTAATTAGTCCCTGCTTATCCGGAGCTGACCTCTTGAAGATTGCTTTGTGGGGGATATTCCCATGTTGCCGGTTTCGGGATAATGTCCGGATGATTGGGACATTACCTGAATGCTATTCCTGTTTTCAATGTTTTTGATAAACATCAATCATATTTAAATGCATATGTTCATTCAAAATTATCATTGGGACGTTTACGCATTCAAAACAGAGAAAGTAAAAAACATTGATTTTGAGCGTGAATTGTATTGATTTGAAAGAAAGCCGTAATAGGCTGATTAGTACAAGGAGACAAAAATCCTAGTAGTAGGAAGTTGTCATAAAGCTTTTGAAAAGCATTTATAAAGGAAAATAGCTATGTGAAAACAATCCCGTCAAGTTTCAACTCTGCTATTGCCAATCTGTCTTCGAGTATCTCATCCCTCACTTGTTGGAAGAAAATGATTGGACTGATTGGTGCCTTTCGGACTTTGATGTGTTGAACCTTGAATGTGAATCAGTAGTCAAATGGGACATAGTCGTACGCTTTATTCCCTAACTTTTGCCTAGGCCGCCTTTTCAGGTTTTCAGCCTACCGGGATAATTTATATATATATATATATATATATATATATAGATTTTTTTGTCTCTAATTTTTGCCTGGATCGCCCTTTCAGGTTTTCAATCCACCAAGACGCCCATTTTTTTCCCTAAGTCGCCTTTTCGGGTTTTCAACTTAGCGAGCTTTTATTTCTTTAAGCGAAGTACCTTTTGACTATGTCCACATTCATAGGGTGTGGGAAATCCTCACCATCCATAGTGGTAAGCAACATGGCTCCGCCGGAGAATACTTTCTTGATTACAAATGGTCCCTCATAAGTGGGAGTCCACTTGCCCCTGGGATCACCCTGTGGTAAGATGATACGTTTGACAACCAAATCACCGGTTTGATATGCCTGACTTTTGACTTTTCTGTTGAAAGCTTTGATCATACGTTTCTGGTACAACTGACCATGACAAATAGCCATAAGCCTCTTCTCATCAATCAAGTTTATCTGGTCCAACCGAGTCTGAATCCAATCGTCTTCGTCTAGATCGGCTTCATTTATAATCCTTAGGGAAGGAATCTGAATTTCAATTGGAAGAACTGCCTCCATACCATAGACTAAGGAGAATGGAGTTGCCCCTGTTGAGGTACGTGTTGAAGTGCGATAACCATGAAGAGCAAAAGGTAACATCTCATGCCAGTCTTTGTAGGTTACTGTCGTCTTCTGTATGATCTTCTTGATGTTCTTGTTGGCAGCTTCCACGGCACCATTCATCTTTGGTCGATATGGAGAGGAATTATGATGTTTAATCTTGAACTGCGTGCAGAGTTCAGTAATCATCCTGTTGTTTAAATTTGTGCCATTGTCTGTGATGATCCTTTCAGGGATGCCATACCGACAAATGAGACTGTGCTTGATAAACCGGGCCACAACATTCTTCGTGACAGAAGCAAACGAGGCTGCCTCTACCCATTTGGTTAAGTGATCAATAGCGACTAGGATAAAACGATGTCCGTTGGAAGCCGTAGGCTTGATTTCTCCAATCATATCAATACCCCACATTGCAAAAGGCCAAGGAGCCATCAGAACGTTTAATGGGACTGGAGGTATATGTACTTTGTCGGCATATATCTGGCATTTGTGACAAGTTCTGGAGTGATGATGGCAGTTTGTCTCCATGGTAGACCAATAATAACCTGCTCTTAAGATCTTTTTAGCCATTGTATGCCCACTTGAATGAGTACCAAAGGTACCGTCGTGTATATCTTCCATAATCTGTTCCGCTTCCTTCTTGTTCACACAACGAAGCAGAGTCGAGTCATGATTGCGTTTGTACAGGGTTCCATTACTTAGAAAGAATTTGGCAGCAAATCTTCTTAGAAACTTTCTGTCATTAATGGCTGCCCCTTCAGGATACTCCTGAGCTTCGAGATATCTTTTTACTTCATGGAACCATGGTTTTTCTTCCACTCCTTCGGTATTGATCTCGTTGCAATAGGCTGGTTCATCCTGTCTGTAAATGGTGATCATAGGCGCCTCATTGTCCCACCTGACTTTGAACATAGATGACATGGTAGCTAAAGCATCAGCCAGTTGATTTTCTTTGCGCGGGATATGCTCAAAAGTGATTTCTTCGAAGTAAGGAATCAAACTCAGCACATGTTCTTTGTAAGGAATTAGATTCGGGTGCTTTGTGTCCCATTCTCCTTTAACTTGATAAATTACAAGGGCAGAGTCCCCGTATACCTCTAGGAACTTGATTCTTAGATCGATTGCAGCTCTGAGACCCAAAATACAAGCTTCGTACTCGACTATATTGTTAGTGCAGTCGAAGCATAGTCTGGCAGTGAATGGTGTATGTCCTCCTGCGGGGGAAATGATTATAGCTCCGATGCCATTGCCAAGCGCATTAGAGGCTCCATCAAAAACCATAGTCCATCGGGACCCTGGCTCGGGTCCTTCCTCCGGTCCGGGTTGTTCGTAGTTAGTAACTAGCAAAATGTCTTCGTCTGGGAAGTCAAAGTTCAACGCTTGATAATCATCCACTGCTTGATGAGCCAGATGATCAGCTACCACACTTCCTTTGATTTCTTTTTGCAAAGTGTACTGGATGTCATACTCTGTTAAGATCATTTGCCATCTTGCTATTCTTCCAGAGAGAGCAGGTTTTTCGAACACATATTTGATAGGATCCATTTTGGAGATCAGCAAAGTGGTATGGTTTAGCATATACTGTCTTAGTCGGCGAGCCGCCCATGCCAAGGCACAGCAAGTTTTCTCGAGCAGTGAGTATCTTGTTTCACAATCGGTAAACTTTTTGCTAAGATAGTAGATTGCATGCTCCTTCCGGCCAGACTCGTCATGTTTCCCTAGTACACACCCCATTGAATCTTCTAATACTGTTAGGTACATTATCAGAGGTCTTCCTTCCACTGGTGGTAACAAGATTGGTGGTTTTTGGAGATATTCTTTGATCTTGTCAAAGGCTAATTGGCATTTGTCGTTCCATCTTTCCACTTGATCTTTCTTCAACAGTTTGAAGATCGGCACACAAGTAGTAGTCATATGGGCAATAAATCTGGCGATGTAGTTCAAACGTCCCAAGAATCCTCTGACTTGTTTCTCGGTACGGGGTATGGGCATTTCTTGAATGGCTTTGACCTTGGCAGAATCAACTTCAATACCCTTGCTGCTGACAATGAAACCTAACAGTTTACCAAATCTCACCCCAAAGGTACACTTGTTCGGATTCAGTCGCAACCTGTCCTTCTTGAGTCTGTCAAACAGCTTGTGCAGATGACCTAGATGTTCTTCTTCGGTGTTGGACTTTGCAATCATATCATCCACATAGACTTCTATTTCCTGATGAATCATATCATGGAACAGAGTTACCATTGCACGCTGATACGTTGCTCCTGCATTCTTTAAACCAAAAGGCATCACCTGGTAACAAAAGGTTCCCCAGGGTGTTGTAAAGGTTGTCTTTTCCATGTCTTCTGGCGCCATCTTGGTCTGATTGTAACCGGAGAATCCGTCCATAAAGGAAAATACCTTGCATTGTGCAGTATTGTCAACCAGTACATCGATGTGAGGTAAAGGGAAATCATCCTTGGGGCTTGCTCGATTTAGATCTCTGTAGTCTACACACATTTTGACTTTCCCGTCTTTTTTAGGTACAGGCACGATGTTAGCTATCCATGGAGGATAACTCACAACTTTTAGAAAGCCAGCGTTGAGTTGCTTCTCAACCTCGTCTTTAATCTTCTACTTAACTGGAGTGCTACCTTCTTTGATCGGCAAGCGATGGACCACAATATCGGTATTGAGACCAGGCATATCTTCATAGGACCAAGCGAATATCTCGACATAGTCTTGTAACATGTGAATCAGTCTTCGCTTGACACTATCTTCTAAACCAGCCCCTATCTTGACTTCTTTCTTTTCTTCGTCACTGCCCAGGTTGATAACCTCAATTGGCTCTTCATGCGGCTGTATAGTCCTTTCTTCTTGTTCTAACAGCCTTGCAAGTTCCCTAGGTACTTCACAATCTTCCTCACTTTCGTCCTCAGTTTGGTAGATCGGATTTTCAAAGTCATGACTGGCAATAGCGGAATCGTTATCAACAGGATCCAGAGTGAATGTGAATATGCATTTATTATGTGGGTGTGTGTAAGAACACATAGCTATTTGAAAACGAATAAAGTAAAAAAAGAAACAAAAAGGATCACAAAATTTGAATATGCAAACGTCCCATGATTTTATTGAATGAACATATGATCATGATATGACAAACCGTTATCAAAAGGACCAGTGTGCCCTGGGCAGGGCACCTGGCTTTAAAGTTCATGGTTCGATAGTACAGGAACCATTTTTATTTTTTGAACATATAAACAACGGAAACAGGAAATTGCATTTACTCCTGATCAAAGGAGATAACATCTTCGGCTTCCCAGTTGTTCAATCCATTGTTGTGAGTGGGGAATATCCAGTTGCCCCAGTTGCAGTTGTCTTCTTCGTCTTCCACAGCATTGACTTCTTTGGTGACGAGATAGGCTATTGATCCTTCAGGATGAGCAAGATACTCTGTTGGAGATGAGAGCCTGTTGCACCCCAAAATTTGCCCTCTTTATTTGAGCTATAAGTTAATAATGACGTTTATTTCGTCATCCAAAAAAATTGAAGCAAAAAAATAATAAAGAGTTTTCATGGGTTTAAGAAGATAAGGTGTGAAGAATGGTTCAAATAGTGGAAATACGAGAAAATTCACAAGTCATATTTGGAAGGTGATATCTACAACTTTCGTGTTCGGCTCGGAAGCCAATTCTTTGAGGAATGTCGCCATATTTGCAAATTATTTGGGATTTCACAGTGAAAAACAGTGCTGAATGTAGGATTTTGGACCTCGGAAAATTCATATCTCCTAATCCGCTCGTCGGATTCACTTGAAAATTTAACTGGAGCTCCGTACCATCATTATCAAGATTTCATATGTTCGTACCAAAGGCTGATTATGCACCGAAAACTCCCAGCATTTTAAGGATCGTCACGTTCTTTCGGTAAAAAAAGTGTGTTTACGAGTATGTCGCGCCGAGTTCGAAAATTCATAAATCCATCGATTTTTATCGTATGAAGTCCACTCCGGAGGCATTTTCTTGGAAATTTCGTTAGCTTCGATTTTTCGTCACACGTGCTTGTTCAGATTCTGAGCCGAAGATAGGGTTTTATCGAGTTTTTTGAGCGGTACTCACAAAATTCTGCACAGTCGCGCCAGATGAACCGATGTTTCTCGTCACTCAAACGGGCGTATTTTCTTCATCGCTGATCGGATTGAGGTGATTCTTGCGGCGATGAGTCAAAAATTTGGTCATCTTCACAGTGGTATTGGTTTCGTTCCGGAATTCAGAGCCGAACCGAGTTTCCTTAAAAACGAGCCAAAATAAGACGCATTGAGGGTAATTTGGACATTTCGCGTTGACAATATATAAACATTTTGCTCTTCACTAATCAAGGGGGGAACTCTCATAATTTCAATTCACCAAAAAGATCAAAACACTTTCTCTCAATTCTCTCTCAATTCTCTTGAATCAAAACCACAAATTACATAAAACTTCCATCAATATTCATCAATTTTCTTCACGATCGAGAACATGGATTGAAGATCAAGATCTCGAGTTCGAAATTTCTCTTCCTCTCTCCTCACAAGGCCGTGCGATCTCCCTCTCTCTCCTTCCGGATTTTTTGTTTTCGTGTTCGCGTTTGTGTCGTGTTCGCGTTCGTGTCGTGTTCGCGTTCGTATCGTGTTCGTGTTCGCGCTTCGGTTTGGATCTTCATCCGGTAAGCTTTCAAATCTTGAATTAAGTGCTTAATTGTTGATTATCATGTGAATTCGAATCTAGTTCTATCTCTTATTTTTGATTAGTGGATGATTGATGATGATTGATCGGTGTATTTGCGTATTTTTGTTCGAATTGATCGTGTTCATGCAAATTGTGATTAGAATTGATGTTCATTGCATATAATTTGTATCCGTTGATGATGAATTACGATATTTGTATTCGTATCCGTGATTTGTTGGTGATTTTGTGTGTATGGTTGTTGATGTTCATGTATGTGACTTGCGACGCACTCAAAGTGTTTGTATAAATGCATGCGGAAGATTTTTGCGTGATAATGGACTTGCTTGATGCTTAAATCATGACTTGAATATGTTTTGTGGCTTAGTCAATATTGCATGTGTTAATTCTTGATGTCGTAGTCATATTAACATGATTTTGTTTTGGTTGACGCGTCGCACTCGTGCTTTAGTTTACAACACGTTTCATATTGATGTGCGTTTGTGTTTACGGCTTACTTCTATGAGCATTGCCTTGCGTATTTTCTACAATATTGGATGCTTGCTAGTCTTGATGCCAAGTCGGCAAGGTTTTGGATTGATTGCGAATGGCTACGAGACTTAAAAAATGCATAAAATTCTGTTTTACTACGCCAGGAACCGGTCCGTCCCAGCCAGGAACCGGTTCCCAATCAATCCAAAATGCTGATTCTCTGGTTTTTTGTACCAGGAACCGGGTTGTCCCTATGTGGGAACCGGTTCCTGCGTTGTTTTTTCCCCTGTGTTTTTGTGCTAGGAACCGGTTCATCCCAGCCAGGAACCGGTTCCCAGCTGTCTGAAATGTTGATGGTTCTGTGTTTTTGTACCAGGAACCGGTTTGTCCCTAGGTGGGAATCGGTTCCCAGTTATCTCAGATATGCATGTCTCTGGTTTTTAGTACCAGGAACCGGGTTGTCCTGGGCAGGAACCGGTTCCTGTGTGTAATTTTTGTGTTTTCTTCTCTAACTTCAATCTTGCATAACTTTTTACTCGTAGCTCCGATTTGCACGTTCTTTATATCGACGGAAAGCTTATGAGACGTACTATCTTACGAGATGCTTAGTTTTCATTAATTTGTAGATCATCCATGTTTGATTTCTCTTTGATGTTTCATTATCCATTTCATGTTTACATTACTTGTTCGTTTCCTTTCGCTTTATAGTAATAACGCATTTCCGATTGCGATGTTTGTTATCTCTAACTTGTGTGCTAGTGTGCAAGGCTCGTGGATAGTCACCGACCAGCGCTTATTGCTTGAGTGTTCTGCTTTACTCGCGGAATACGATTCCTATTCACTTGTATCGTGTTCTCATCCGGGAGACACATCTCTATTACTTTATACTTGCTTGTTTGGTTTGTTTGTTCTTCTTGCAGGTGTATTGTGATTGTACTCGATGTGCATGTCGACCTTTGTGTGCTTTCATGGCTAATCGGTGTGTTGATCATTTGCTTTTGCTTTGCTAGCTCGCTCGCGGGATTCTTAGTTTCTTCGCTTTGCTTCACTGTAGTTTACGGATCATCATCCGTTTGGTATTGATCCCGTTTCATTTTACTTTTCTCGCACTTTATCGCTTTACCGCATCATCCTTTAACATGAGAAGTAGGACCTAGACATGCATCTGGCCAAGCCCTCGAAAGAGGCTCTGTTTTTGTTGGTGTGTTTATATTTGTGCTTTGCGGTAGGGAGTCACGGTGTAATAAGTCCTATATGGCACTCCGTTAAGTCCTCATGGAAGGCACGTGGAAAGGGTTAGCAATCAACCCCCGCCTAGTCTCATCGAGTCCGTTCGGTATGCGCACGCTACGCGTCGCTTGCTTCCGAACCAACACAAGATCTTGTTATCGAGTATGTCAGGAAAAGGGTTCATGTAGCCGAACCCCCGCCTTTCTTATAGCTCGCGTCGCTCGACGTTGATGCTCGGTGTACGCACGCACCGTTTTCCTTTACGATCCGTGACGGCTTGGTTGCTGAGAGGGGTCCGCCCTCTTGTCTATGGCCTGATCATTTTCGCGAGGTCTAATGCTTGGTTGACTTGGGTTGAGTTGCTCCCCTTGGCTATGGCGGGACCTCTTTTCTACCATTCGGTCAGTACCGTTGGTTTGTTTGCTTTACGAGTGGATGCTCGTTTGTGTGATATTATTGTATGCTTCCCCTTTTTCTCGTAGGTTGTTAGTTTAGTTAGATTTGCACCCTTTGTATGATAACATCAGGTAGCAAGCTTTCCCCCTTAGCTTAGGTCTTCCTCATGCATCTTTTAAAACAAAACCACACTCTTTGATTTTCTTTTCTTAAGAGCTTGTTATTTCCGCTCCATTCCCAAGCATAAGTCTCCAAAGGTCGAGCAGCGGAGTGTGAATGTAACTCGTTCACCTAAAAAACACAAAACAAACAAAATTAGTTAGTCGAGCTACGGTACCTCTGATTCCGCAAAACGGATACGTAGGCAGCGGGGTAGGGCCCGTGCGAGTATAACTCTTTCTTTTCCCTACATTTTGCATGCATTTTAGTCCAGATTAGCGCAGTTTGTTTACACACCCATAGGTTTAGACACGAGCGTGGATACCATCGAGTACGATGGGCGCGAGGGGTGCTAATACCTTCCCCTTGCGTAACCGACTCCCTTACCCTTTTTCTCTGGTCGTGAGACCGTTGTTTTATTTTGTGGTTTGCTGGCATTCCCTTCCTTTTCAGGATAAATATGTTAGTGGCGACTCTGTTAATTTTCGCGGTAGCGACAGCTGGCGACTCTGCTGGGGACGTCTTGACCTGTTGCTGGTCCAGACTCAGCGAGTCGATCCTAGCGCTTGTGTATTTATCATTGGGTGTTTTATTGCTTTGCATATTTACCTGTTTGCATTGCATTCTATGTGCGCTTTTACTTTTCTGCATCATATTCTGGACTGGCTGGATCTCTGTCTGTTGGGTGGGTGTTACAAGAGGTAAAAGGCCCAATACCCAGGCTATGTGTGAACCATAGGAACCCTAGGATAGAGTGGGAGCATGGTTTGTCTCGAGGTGTACGTCTCAGGATGGATTATGTGACCACGAGCAGAGTAGTGGTTTCAAACGGAGGTATTATCGTCACCCGCATCCGCACTGTGATGATGCTTACCTTCGGGCGGACCGTATACTGCGTTTCATGACCTTACCTTGGCCTAGATTTTACCCGTGAGTGGGGCGGGAATCAATGATAATTTAACAGGTACATTGTTGGTGATCGTTGTTCTCATTCGTGGGTTACCGCTGTTCTCGTTTGTGGGTTACCGTTGTTCTCGTTTGAGGGTACCATGGTCCTTGTTCGTGGGGTACTATGATTATTGTTCGAGTGGTAATCTGTGTTCTATTCCAGTGCGTTATTAGCTATGGGCTTTGGTTCCGTGGATTGACATTCTATGTTCCGTGTGGTATAACATTTGGGGGCCGAACCTTTGGCTCTGTACTATGTGTGTTACCGGCAGTCCAGAATGCCTGGTGGGCGGCAACAAGTCCCACCGCTTTGCATCATAGCATATTTATTTCCAAAAGAAATCCAAAAAAAAATATGTATAATAAGCATTTGCATGTCATATTTTTCAGGGACATTCAGGAGTTCACTCGAGCTAAAGATGCACACTCCCATTGATACCGTCAAGGAAGCAAAGAGACATACGCGTACCTACAGCTTCTTCCGAGAGCCGTTGACCGCATTAGAGGGTTTGAGTTCGTTAATGACCGCTTTTTGCTTGAAGAGTTTCACGGACAATTATGGGAATATCTTGACTTTGTTGGAAACCGTGGTTGATACTCCTGCTTTGCAAACTTTGATGCAATTTTATGATCCTGAAATGAGGTGTTTTACGTTCCAGGATTACTAGTTGGCTCCGACATTGGAAGAGTACTCTATTATTCTTAATCTCAAGGTAAAAGATGAAGTGCCATTCATCGACATTCCTAAAGAAGTGAATTTCAAGTTGATCGTTGCTGCTCTTTATTTGAGCATAAAAGAAGTATCTGATAATTGGAAGTCGAATGGAGGTGTCTCAGGGTTCTCTTTGAAGTTCTTGGTGAGAAAAGCTAAAGAGGAATTTGAGAAAAAGAATTGGAATGCGTATAATGCATTGCTCGCTGTGGCCATTTATGGGATTGTGATGTTCCCAAGTGTTCCTAATTTTGTAGACTCGGTCGCGGTGCACATCTTCATGGGAAAGAATCCCATTCCTACATTGTTGGCCGATACTTATTATGCCGTTCATTCCCGATATGAGAAAGGTGGTGGTGCTATCACTTGCTGCCTTCATTTGTTGTTCATCTGGTTCCTCTCTTTGTTGCCCAGCAAAGGCCCTTTTGTGAAGACAAGGGATACACTCAAGTGGACACACAGGATTATGTCACTTACTTCTTACGATATTCAGTGGCAAAGGTACCGAATTAATGTTTCCGAGGTGATAGTTGGGTGTGGTGAGTTTGACGATGTTCCCTTGATTGGTACTAGAGGTTGCATCAATTACAATCCCGTGGTATCCTTGCTGTCGCAGGGAAAAATCGTTTGTCTTTTTTCGGGATCAGACACCTGATGCCTTCTTTGGGCTCGAGTGCTCAAAAAATGATTTTTCTTTTGTACGGACCAAACTTTTTATTGTTTCCAAAAGAGGAAAAGGAAAAAAGTTGCAATAACCTTAAAAGTGGGGGAGAGATCTTGGGTAAGAGGGTTGGTTATACGAAGGGAAGGTATTAGCACCCAACGTATCTATAGTACTCTATAGGTTTCTTTGCTTTATTTATTCCATTCTTGTTAGGGTGGAGGTTCTTGTGAAATAGGTGGGACCTAAGGTGTTTGTTTGATTATGCTCGCAAAGATCATCGCGATCCTCTGCATACATATCCCTTAGAGGGAATCAGAGCATCTGTAGTTCGGGGTCTACGGGTGCTAAGGTTTGAGTGGTTTTTTGTTTTATTTTGTTTTGCTCGCCAAGGATCGACCTTGTGCCTACGTATTCTCAAAGGGATGTTGAGAAATTCAGAGCAATCGTAGTTCCCACTTATACTAGTGGAAGCAAAGGATAAGAGACAAATGTCATCTAAATGTTCGATGTATCTAATCTATATCATCACATACATCTGTTTGATTTTGTTTGAAAATCTTTTCATTATAAGCCCGGGGCCATGCCACTTAGGGTGCTTAGAATGATAAAGATGTTTTTGTTGTTTAACCAGCCTTGTGGCAAAAACTTTTAATGAAGTCAGCCTTGTGACAAAAAGTTTTAATTAATCAGCCAGCCTCGTGGCAAAAGTTTCAATGAAGTCAGCCTTGTGACAAAAACTTTGATTAATCAGCCAGTATGGTGGCAAAACGGTTTGATTGATTAGCCAGCCTTGTGGCAAAAGGTTTGATTGATTAGCCAGCCTTGTGGCAAAAAAGTTTGATTGATTGATTGATTGTTTGTGATGATATAGAAGAAATAATCCTATCATAGAGATGATAAATGTCTAATCTCCTAGGGTATTTGATTTGGATATTGGGGATGCTTATAAGAAGCCCGTGGGTCCTTGTACGAAGCCCAAGAGGAGGCTATCCGAGGGTCCTTGCATTGTAAGCCCAAGAGGAGGCTATGGGAGGGACAATCCAGGGTCCTTGCATTGTAAGCCCAAGAGGAGGCTATGGGAGGGTCACTCGTTTGTACAAAGCCCAAGGGGAGGCATGGTATAGTTGGTCTGAGCTCTTAGAGCGATTTCACCGGGAAACCATACTCTATGTCCTAACCTAAACTAGTGGAGATTCTTTGCACGAAGCCCAATAGGAGGCTATGGGGAACCTAGTGTTGTACTAAGTTGAACAAGCATATATAACACACATATGAACAAACATGAACAAGTATGAACAAATATGAACAAACGTGAACAATTATATATGACAAAGTGTGTGTATATAATGGAGTTTATGAAGGAAATATACCTGTAAGCATGATCCATTTGTATACACAGGGCTCGGGACTCATACTCGAGGAGAGGTCCACTTGAATTTATTCAAAGCTATGTAAACAGGTTTTTACAAAGGCTTGGGACTTATACCTATATGGAGGCCCATGGTATATTTTTGGGAAGATTTAGAGAAAAACCTTCATTTTGGTTTGTTATTCAAAGTTAAAAATCAAACTGATCGAGATATGTACAAAACGGTATATGTACAATGAAATACCTAATTTCATGTACAGGAATGGGTATGTACAAAAGGGCTTGGGACTTATACCTACGTGGAGGCCCGTGTTTTATTTACAAAACATGGTTGATTGTTTATTTACAGGACGCGAGGTTTCGCTTTTGAAAAACTGTTTGAAGATTTGTTTGTTTTGAAGAAGTTTTATTGTTTTGAACTGTACAAAAAGAAAAGAAATGGGACTTACACTCTCTAATATTCGAGAGGCCCCTGTTTTATTTTCATAAAACAGGGTGGATGGTTTTGAAAAAAAAAGATGTGAGATTTATTGTTTTAAAAACAGTTTGAAAAGTATTGTTTTGAAAAAGTTTTCTGTACAAAGAAAAACTGTAAAAGGAAAAAAAAGAGTGGGTCTTATACTCTCTAATATTCGAGAGGCCCCACTTCGTTTTGAAAATCATTTGATCAATTAAAAAAGTTTAATCAAAAGTTTCAAAAAGAAATGGTTTATCGTTTTTGAGAAGAAATGCGATCGCTTGTTTTAAAACGATTTGAATTTTGAAAGAAGTCAATTTAATCAAGATAAACAAAAGATTATCCTCAATTAACACTTAAATGATTAGGGTTTGCTTCAAAAAATATTTACAAGTGATTAACTTTGAAAATCAAATGAAAAATAATATTTAAAAGTATTAAAATTTCTTAAAAACAAGTCATTTTAAAACTATTAAAAAATGTATCAAATAAATATTTTTTGATGGTTTTTTTTGATATTCTTAAAATATATGTGTTAAACAAGAAGTGTGTAAAAAATGAATGAAAAATGAATTAATTTCATTGGTTAAATAATTAATTAAAGTTGTTAAAGAAAATGAAGAAAAAATAGTGTAAAAAAAATGGTTTGGCCCCTAGGAGTGTTGAACTCGTGACCTTGAGGTTATTATCCAAAAACTTAGCCAACTGGACCACGCGCGTGGTCTGTTAATACTTGCAACGAATTAAAATATATTTTGAGATGATTTCCAAATTTCAGTTTCAAAAATATGGCGCCAAGAACACAACCCTAATTTGAATTTGAAAATCATGAAAACTGGATTGTTTTGATCAAGTGAATAGCCTATCTTGCTCGATTTTCCACAAGGAACATGATGGTATCATTTAATTTCATTTATTTTCACTCTAAGATCATTAATTTTCTGATGAACACGAAGAACCCTAATTCCCTAATTCAATCTGAAATCGTGTTTGTGCAAGATAATTGGCAATTGATTGAGGGTTAATGATCCATGCATGTGCAGAAACAAGATAGTATGGAAGTTTTTCATTTATGATGCATGTATGATAGAGTTTGAAGTTCAAGAGAGCTTACCTTAAAAATGTCAAAACTGGAAATCGAATTCTGCAAATGAGGGATTCCAGATGTTGTTTCTTGATCTGAACACCTTCAGTGGACCTTATGGAACATGTTTGAAGTCTTGGAATGAACTGAAAACCTCTTGATCAGTTTGTGGCACCCGATCTGCAGAGCTATGGTGTGAGGATCGAATTTGATGATTTTGATGTTTCAGATCGTGGATGATGATTGGGATAGTTCATATATGGTACATGGATGGTGTTTGGATGATTAACTTGGTCAGAAATGAGCTTAAATAAAATTTGGCATGATAAGTCTCATGTTATGCATATTTGGAAAGTGAGGTAGTGATTTTGAGTTTTAGGTGTTTTTGGGGTGTATGGATGGTTCAAACACATCATATGTGATGTTTATGGTTGGGGGAAGCATCATTTGGTTCAGAACTTGCAAGGTTTAGAGGTTGAGTTTTCTACCTCTTTAAAAACCATGAAACTTGCATTCTAAGAAAGGAAGAGAAAACCTATGTTTATGAGGTTTTGGTGTGAATTGAAGAGTGGAAATGACCTCTATTTATAGGCCAAGGATTCTGAATGAAGAGCTTTGCAAGTTGATCAAAGAAGTGATGATTTGGCTTAAGAGATAAAATGGAATCTTTCACATTAAATGCAAATGGTTAAAAGTGACTAAACCATGGTTAAAACTCAAGCTTCTTATCCTCTTCTATTCTGATCTCAAATCAGAAAAATATCTCCAATTATTGCCTCTATGCATCATTACTTGGTCCATTTGGCAAATTGGCTCATAACTTAGTGAAAATGGCTTGAAATTTCAAGTGAAAAGTTCACTAATGGCAAAATTCAAAACCATAGCTACACTTCAAATTTTTTCATGCTCTTGGACATTTTGGAAAGCTCATATGACACACTTCAAAACCCTAGTTGAAAGTTTCTTCAAGATCTTTAAGGAAGTGGGTGAAAAAGGTCCATGAACTTTGAAGAAAATGAAGTTTCAAGTGAAGTTTTCAAAATGTACCAACTTTGAAGCACCATATCTCTTAAATGGTTGATCTTATGGAAAAAATTTATATGTGTCAAAGTTGTTTATTGGATCAAAATCTACAACTTTCATGTTGGGAGTTTTTTCAGTTTGTAGGTGAAATTTTGAGAAATTCCCTTCCAAAGTTTGGAAAAAACTATTGAAAAACACTTAGAAATTTTTCTAAGTATGAAAAGTCAAACTTTTGACTTTTGATTCTTGATTGATTTTCTTGATTTTTCTTGATCAAATGACTTTATATATCATATATTGATGATTTAAAACTTCAAAAGTCATGGTTGACCAAAATTCCCCAAAAGTCAATGGTGATCTTGTACAGTTGACTTTTTCAGACGAATCGCGTTTCTGGAGATTTCAAATGAAACAGGCTATCCTCATCAAATGAATGGTATGAATGGATCATATTGAGGCATTTGAGGATATTGAATCATGATTTGAGTTATGGCACCATGTCCTGATTAAAAAGTCAGTTGTTCAGTGAATTAGGTCAAAAACCCTAATTGTCGACCTGATGAAATTGATGCCTGTGGATCTTGAATTGAGATGTAATTTTCATTGGATGTTGTCATAGGGATTATTTGAGGATGATTGAAACCTTTGATTGACTTCCTGGGGATTTTTAGGGTTTCCCAAATGTGATCCCTGATTTCAGTCCCTGATAGTTCAAAAACCCTGATCTGAGGATTTGTCTGATCAATCTTTGTATAGGATATGTTCTGAGCCAATGGATTAGGTCAAAAATGATGTACTTGGGGTCTTGAGGTCATGTCCCAAGTCATTAGGTCAAATTCTGAGCAAAAGTCAAGAGTATGCTATCTTCAGTCAAAACCCTAATTCAGTCGATTCAAAGCTGTTGAGTTTGTTGAAATGAATCTCTGAGGACCAAATGTTGATTGTTGATGAAGATGATTCATTTGAGATGAAGGGAGAACAAAGCCCTAATTGATCATTACTTGTACTGATGAGTGATTTCCTGATTAAATCCTGCTGAGTCACAAGTAACAAACACAAGCTATGCAATTTGTTAGAGATGCAAATGATGCATATGCAAATGATATGAGGTGGTATCTTAGGTCAAAAATTGGGGTATGACACTTGCGTCAGTTGGGGTATACTTTGAAGGACAAGCCGGCGGATCATTTGACAGCGGAGATGGTCTATTTTGAGAAGGGGTCGGATCCAGAGAAATTGGATAGGATAATTGCGGCTTGGAAGAAGATCCGTAAGCATTATGGAGCCCATTTAGGAAAGAAAGAATCGCTTGCTCTGACACCGTATGTTAAGTGGATTGAAAAGCGAGTCGGAAGTTTGTTGCTGCCATATGACAGAGTTGCACCACTTCAAAAGCAACCTCCTTTGATTCTATCTGAATTTGTGCCGACAGAGCTTTACAAGAATGCTTTGGCTACTAACTACAGGTTGCATGAAAGAGAGCAAGAGACCAATTTGAAGTTCTTTGAAGAGAGAGACGCAAAGATGAGGTTGATGCACCAGCTCAAGCAAGTCGAAGGCGCAAGTTCAAGTCAAGCCAGTACCCGGAGGCGTCCCTATGAGTTGCTAGAGGAAGATTTGTATCACAAGCAGCAAGAGTGTCTACAGTTACAGAGATCAGAGAGTAGTCTCAAGAGGCAGAAGCGGGATTCAGATAAACAGCTAGCAGAAGAGAAGGCTAAGACTGCTCGACTTGAAGAAGAACTAAGAAGACTCCGCGCCCAACGGAGAGGAGATGGAGGAGCTCATTCTGTTGCCAGGCAATCCTAGTGTCGTTGTGGAGTGGATTTGTTTGATTCATGATGGTTGATTTGATGTTTATGCTTTGATATTTGTCGCCCATGTCCAGGATTGTTGGATGGGGTCGCATTTTGATGTTCTGGACTTCTTTTGTATGCCTTATGAGCACATTGTGACACGGTTATGTGTTTTGTTTGTATGAACTCAAATTCTCAGTTATGTTGGAATGAAGTATGCTCAGTTTGCTGAATTATTCTTGTGTGCGGATTGTTGTTCAAATATATTCGGTATCAGGGTTTCTATGTCCTATCTGAAAGTGGGATGAACTCTTGGATACCTGAAAATTGACAAACATTTCATGCATATCATTCATATATCATACATGTCATATATTTGCAGGTCTTGCAGGTCTTATATCTTATGTCTTGCTGTTTTGTTATCAGAAGGAGTTCTAAGACGGCTAATTACCCGTATCCGACCAGGAGCAATCAGAGAAGGCAGATGGAACAGATTCAGGAACAAATGGCGGAAATGAGAGCTCAACTGACAGAGCAGATGAATGCACAGATGGCGCAGTTTATGGAAGCATTGACTAATGTAACCAAGGGGCAGGATGACTTGCGAGTTCTTGTCGAGAACTCCAGAAGGAATGAGAATGGAGGACATCCAGGGCTGTTTGACGATGTGTCTGGCAGGATTGACGATCATCATGATCCGAATGAGTTTGATCACGTGGGAGGGCACTATAATCCTTTCAATCAGCATCACGGTTTTCCACCTCCACCTCCGTCTCGTCTGTTGGGAAGGAGAGATAATCAGAACTGTGGTAATTTGGATTTTAATGTTGAGAATTTTGATCAGGTATCAAGGCATAGTGCTGAAGGGGCGCATGATGAGGTTGAAAGGTATCGTCTGATTGAGGAACGTCTCAGGGCTGTTGAAGGCAAAGGGGTGTTAGGCATGGATATCAATGACTTGGGGTTGGTTCCTGGTGTGAGGATTACCCCGAAATTCAAAGTTCCATCTTTTGACAAGTACAATAGGGCGACAAGTAGTGACTGATGTCCAGAATTCTTCGACCCAAAATGGGGCACCTGATACTGCTGTGTCTTCCAAGGATGTGGAAGAATTATTGAGAATCATCAGGAAGTCTGATTACAAAGTTGTTGAGCAGTTGGGTCAGACCCAGTCAAAGATTTCTATCTTGCAACTGCTAATGTGTTCAGAAGGTCATAGAGATGCTCTCTTGAGAATCCTGAATGGTGCTTACGTCCCGCATGAAATATCTGTGAATCAGCTAGAAGCGGTAGCCAATAATATCTCCGCTGGGAACGGTTTGGGATTTACGGATCGTGATCTTCCTCCAGAAGGGAGAAACCATAACAAGGCTTTGCATATTTCGATTGAGTGTAAGGGGACGACTTTGTCCCGTGTTTTGGTTGATACTGGGTCTTCTTTGAATGTACTTCCCAAGTCGGCCCTCATGCGAATTGACTATGCGGGTGTCGAGTTAAGGCCTAGTGAGTTGGTGGTGCGCGCCTTTGACGGTTCAAGGAGGTCTGTGTTCGGAGAGGTAGATCTACCAACCCAAGTGGGTCCTCAGATCTTTACTACAACCTTTTATGTGATGGACATTCAACCTGCTTACTGTTGTTTGTTGGGACGACCCTGGATTCACAAGGCTGGTGCTGTGACATCCACTCTTCATCAGAAGTTGAAGTATCCGGTTGACGGTAAAGTAGTGACGGTTTGTGGTGAAGAAGATTATATCGTGAGTCACTTGTCCTCTTTCCGATATGTGGAGATCGAAGGTGAAATACATGAGACGCCGTTCCAAGCGTTTGAGGCTATGAATGCTGTGAGAACTCCTCCTTGTGAGATAACGAAGCTAGAAACGGTTAGGTCTTCTTTGAAAGATGATCAGGTTGTCGTTGAGACTGGAAGAGTGGAAGGCTGGGGGCAGGTAATTGATGTGCGTCCCAAGTTTGACAAGAATGGTCTTTGTTTCAGCCCAAGGAAGCAGAATGCATCGCCTAAGCCCGATATCCTTAGCCCGATCAAGTTCGTAAGTGGTGGTATCATTCAAGACGGTCAGGTTGACGCCATTGTCAATGGTGAAGAGGTGGATAGTGATTATGACTTTGATAGCTGGGTTCGTCCAAGTATTCCTGGAGAGATGCCTTGCAACTGGACAATCGAAGATGTCATCCAAGTTACACAGGCTCAGGAGTAAATTCCTTGTTTTTTACTTTTCTTATCATGACATAATTCCTACGTTCTGCCCAAGGCGTAGTGAATCATTTGTAGGGCCATGCAGTTCGTATTTTTTCAAAGTTAATCATGAAATAAAAGGACGTTTTTGCATTCAAATGTTTCGCTCTTTGTCTTTCTTTTAACTTTTTCCTTTAAAATGGCCATGTTTTTGCACACACTTGCACATATCTTAATAAAAATAAAACTAAAATAAAAACATCAATCATGCAGATGTTCCACCACCACGGATTCCATTGGTAACAGTTCCGCTATTGCTCATTATGATTTTGACAATCTGATCTACCAAGTCGAGGAGGAAGCTTATGAAGATTGTGATCTTCCCGACGAGTTGGCTAGACTGTTGAAACAGGAAAAGAAAGCGATTCAGCCGCATCAAGAGGCAATTGAGATGGTAAATGTTGGTACTAAAGAGCAGGTCCGAGAAGTCAAGATAGGGGCTGCACTTGAGAGTAGTGTGAAGCAGAGGCTTATTGATATGTTGAAAGAGTATGCGGGTATCTTTGCTTGGTCCTACGAGGATATGCCAGGTCTTGATACAGATATTGTGGTACACCGTCTACCTCTCAAGGAAGATAGTCCTCCTGTCAAGCAAAAGCTTCGAAGGACTCGCCCAGACATGTCTGAGAAAATTAAGAAAGAGGTTGAGAAACAATTTGATGCTGGTTTTCTACAAGTTGTGAATTACCCGCCGTGGGTTGCGAATATTGTTCCTGTACCTAAGAAGGACGGAAAGGTCAGGATGTGTGTTGATTACAGAGATTTGAACAGGGCGAGTCCGAAAGATGATTTCCCTCTTCCCCATATTGATGTGTTGGTGGATAATACTGCTCCTTTCAAAGTGTTTTCCTTCATGGATGGCTTCTCTGGGTACAATCAGATCAAGATGGCACCAGAAGACATGGAGAAAACAACGTTTATCACACCATGGGGAACTTTCTGCTACAAAGTCATGCCTTTTGGGTTGAAAAACGCAGGGGCAACGTATCAGCGTGCCATGGTGACTCTTTTTCATGACATGATTCACAAGGAGATTGAAGTGTATGTTGACGACATGATTGCAAAGTCTCACACTGAAGAAGAGCACTTGGTTCACTTGCAGAAGCTGTTTGAAAGGCTTCGGGAATTCAGACTGAGGTTGAATCCAAACAAATGCACTTTCGGAGTGCGATCCGAAAAGTTGTTGGGCTTTGTTGTTAGTGGGAAAGGTATTGAGGTCGATCCTGCAAAAATAAAAGCTATACATGAGATGCCTGAGCCGAGAACAGAAAAAGAGGTTCGTGGTTTCTTAGGGAGGTTGAACTACATTGCTAGATTCATCTCTCATCTTACGGCCACTTGTGAACCCATATTCAAATTACTAAGAAAAGATCAGACGGCCAGGTGGAATAATGATTGTCAAAAAGCATTTGAAAAAGTGAAAGAGTATCTGCAAGAACCTCCGATACTAATGCCTCCAGTTCCAGGAAGGCCTTTGATTATGTACCTCACAGTTCTTGAAAATTCAATGGGATGTGTGCTGGGTCAACATGACGAGTCTGACCGAAAAGAGCATGCAATATACTACCTTAGCAAAAATTTTACCGACTGTGAATCCCGATACTCACTGCTCGAGAAAACTTGCTGTGCTTTGGTGTGGGCTGCTCGCCGGCTGAGGCAGTATATGTTGGTTCACACCACCTTATTGATTTCCAAGATGGATCCTATCAAATACGTCTTTGAGAAGCCCGCTCTTTCCGGAAGAGTAGCTAGGTGGCAAATGATTTTGACTGAATATGATATCCAGTATACTACCCAGAAAGCCATCAAAGGTAGTGTGTTGGCGGATTATCTTGTGCATCAGCCGGTCGAAGATTATGAACCGATGAAGTTTGAATTTCCCGATGAGGATGTCCTGTATATCAGAGATTGTAACATTCCCGGACCAGAGGAAGGACCCGAACCAGGATCGCGATGGACGCTCGTGTTCGATGGTGCCTTTAATGCACTCGGGAATGGTGTTGGAGCTGTGATTACTTCTCCATCTGGTTTTCATATTCCGTTTACAGCTAGAATCTATTTTGATTGCACTAATAACATGGCTGAGTATGAAGCTTGCATCTATGGCATCGAAGCTGCGATCGATTTGCGAATCAAGTATTTGAAAGTTTATGGGGATTCCAATCTTGTCATTAGCCAGATTAATGGAGATTGGGAAACTCGCCATCAGAATCTGATTCCATACAGGGAGCATGTGATGAGGCTCATTCCGTACTTTGATGAGATCACATTCGAGCATATTTCTAGAGAAGAGAACAATCTTGCTGATGCTCTCGCTACTTTGGCTTCCATGTTCAAAGTGAAATGGGCTAATGAAGCGCCTAATATCACCATCAACAGGTTGGATGAACCAGCATTTTGCTTTGAGGCTGATGTTGAATTGGATGGTAATCCATGGTATCATGATATCAAAAAGTTCCTCGAAACTCAAGAGTATCCTCCCGAAGCGTCGGTGACTGATAAGATGTTTCAAAGAAGGTTTGCAGCTAAGTTCTACCTCAACGGTGGGGTGTTGTACAAGAGGCATCATGACGGTGTGTTGCTCCGATGTGTTGTTAAGGAAGAAGCTTCGAAAATCATAGAAGAAATGCACGAAGGCGAGTTTGGTACCCATTCTAGTGGGCATACAATGGCTAAGAAGATCTTGAGGGCTGGTTACTATTGGTCCACTATGGAAACCGATTGTCATAACCATGTAAGAATTTTTCACAAGTGCCAGATCTATGCTGACAAAGTGCACGTGCCGCCTGTGCCTTTGAATGTTTTGACTTCTCCATGGCCTTTTGCAATGTGGGGCATTGACATGATTGGAGAGATTAAGCCTACTGCTTCTAATGGACATCGCTTCATTTTGGTTGTCATCGATTACTTCACCAAGTGGGTGGAAGCCGCATCTTATGCGAATGTTACTAAGCAAGTGATTACTCGCTTTATCAAGCACAACATAATCTGTCGTTATGGGATTCCTGAGAAGATCATTACTGATAATGGATCGAATCTCAATAACAAGATGATGAAGGAGCTTTGTGAGTCCTTCAAGATTAAGCATCACAATTCTTCTCCATATCGTCCAAAGATGAATGGCGCTGTTGAAGCGGCCAACAAGAACATTAAGAAGATTGTGCAGAAGATGGTAGTGACCTACCGAGATTGGCACGAGATGTTACCTTTTGCTTTGCATGGTTATCGTACCTCTGTGCGTACATCGACTGGGGCAACTCCTTTCTTGCTTGTTTATGGTATGGAAGCGGTACTGCCTGTTGAAGTTGAGATTCCTTCCTTGAGGATTATGAAAGACGTCGAGCTTGACGAGTCAGAATGGGTACATAATCGGATGGATCAGTTGAACCTCATTGATGAGAAACTTTTGGCAGCTATTGGTCATGGTCAGGTGTACCAAAAGAAGATGAGGAAAGCTTTTGACAAGCGGGTACGACCTCAAAGCTACAAACCAGGCGATCTGGTGCTCAAAAGAATTATTCTTCCTCAGGGTGATCCACGAGGCAAGTGGACTCCGACGTATGAAGGCCCCTTTGTTGTGCAGAAAGTATTCTCTGGCGGTGCCATGATGCTTGGAACGATGGATGGCGAGAACTTTCCGCACCCTGTGAACGCGGATGTAGTCAAAAAATACTTCGCATAGACCTGATTAAAAAAAAAGAAGAAAAAAAAAAGAAGAAAAAAAAAAGAAGAAAAAGAAAAGAAAATGAGTCAGGCAAAAGAATGAAAAAGAAACGAATATACCCGCTAAGTTGAAAACCCGAAAGGGCGGCTTAGGCAAAAAAGGGACAAAAGCGAACGACTACATCTCGCATGCCACCTTGGCAATCACTCTTCATACATGCTTAGGGCTCCCGACTGAGGGATAAGCAAGACTCCGTGTTCTTGAATTCGCACCTGGCGGCTCAAATCCCTAAAGCATTCGCAAATTCCAATCACTTTGTTTAGGGCTCCTGACAGAGGGATAAGCAAGACTCCGTGTTCTTGAGTTTGCATCGGGCAGCTCAAATCCCTAAAGCACTTACCAAACCCCGTCGGGTCCACAAGTTCGGTGATGTTATCAGATCGGACAGTGATCAATCCTAATGAGTACGGTCTTCCAAAGCAAGGAGATGAGAACGTCGGAGTTATAAAAGTGATAGCGGGATCGAAACCAATGGATATCCGTTTCACATTGCCATTTCTCTTGTACTCAATAAATGTGTGGTTACCTCTTACTAGGAAATACTTCTGAAATGTGTTCGCTCTTTTACGAGCATTCTGTTTGCGATTAATAAAAGTCTCTTTATCTTAAACAACTGTTTTCTTTTACTGTTTTGTTTGCATAAAGCGTCCTGAATTTGTGTTAAACATTGCATATGAAAACTGCATTGCATTTACGATACATGATTAGAAATGATGAAACCTTTGAAATTACTTCGAAGTCTTGTGTGACCAGGATGGCAGGCCAAGATGCCATGCTATATCCTGGGGCATTTTTCATTTGTTTGTCTCGCAGGTACGTCCTTGCAAGCGCTTCGTATCAACATATTGGCAGACATAGCTATGAGAGATTCTCACTCCCCAGCCGAGTGCATCCTAATAAGAGATTCTCATTCCCCAGCTGAGTATATCTGGATGAGACTTTCTTTGTCCCAAGATTCTCATATCCTCATCAAAGCACATCTTAATGCATTCTCTATGCCCCAGAAGCCTTATTCCCCGTCGGAATGCCTTCTCCCCAGTTGAGTCATGATTGGATGATATCTAATTCCCCGGCAAGCTCTTAATGAGGTTCCTTGACTGAGTTCCTCATTCCCCCCAGTAGAGCATTTCTCTCCCAATAGATTGACCTGTTTTCCCCAGGAGAGTCATCTTGTTCCCCAGTGGAGTTGCCTAAACGAAAGGTTCTTATGCTAAGTTCCTTATCCCCAGCGGATTTCTCATATCCCTAGCAGATTGTTGTGCGGAAGTATCCATCTTCCCCACTGAGTTTCTTTCCTCAGCAAAGATTCACATGCATCCTCGGCAGAATCTGTTTCCTTCAAGGATTTCCCCAGCGGAATGCGTCCTATACAAGCAAGTTGGTCACTCCCCATCAGAGTTGTCTCCATAACTTGTCTTTATCTTCACATCCCTAGGGTGTCGAGAATTTGCTTCTCCAATGAAGTTGCCAGGGTCTTTCCCCAAGCAGTTAATTGGGATGTTCATATCCCCCGAGCAGGATTTATTCCCCAAACAGAGCTCGCGTCTAGATTTGATCGTCTCCAGCAGATTTCTGATCCATCTCTGCCCGCTTGCAGTTTGTGACTCCTGGTCACTCATCTTGTCCTCCTCGCAGAGTTCTATACTCTCTCCAGGACTGCTTCAGCAATTCAGTGCTCCTCCGCTGTTTCCCCAAGCAGCGTCCGAATCATGCATCATTCGCATTGCATTCTCAAAGCGTATAGCGTCTTCCCTTCTTGGAAACGTTATTCCATACACATTGATACATGCATCATGCATAAATCGTATCATATCTGTCTCTTTCTGCAGGAAAGTTATCCAGATTCAAATGCTCCCTAGAGAGCAATATTCGCCTAGTCATTACAGGCGCTTATCTTGATGTTTTGAATCAGAAGAGGATTGCTCTACTTATTTTCTGGCATAGCTCAGATCAGTTCAAAGACATTCCTATTCCCGATGCCCCCAAATCGGTGGAAGATATTTGTTCCTATCCTGATACCCAGCTCAGTTGAAGGAACCGCCTCCGGATCTCTATAGATCTTCCGAAGGAGAAACTTGTTGGAAATATCTACTCCCTGACGATTTAGTTCGTTCAGAAGAAGAAACTTGTTTGCCTAGTCCTGATGCCTAACCATCAGTTGATGACGTTTTCTTTACCCGGCGTACACAGTTCGGAAGAGATATCTGTTCCTATTCCTGATAAATCAGACTTTCAGTTGAAGGAACCGCCTCCGGATCTCCCAAGATCTTACGAAGGAGCAAGCCAGTGATATCATCAGATCAGATGGAGATGTCTGCCTGATTGACTTTGTCTTTCAGATGAAGATTGTCCTACTTATTTTCTGGCATCATGTCCAGATCAGTTTAAAGGCATTCTTTCCCCGGCGTACACAGTTCGGAAGAGATATTGTTCCTATCCTGATTTCCAGTTTAGTCGAAGGAGCCGCCTCCTGATCCCCTTGGTGTTGCGAAGGAGCTAGCCGCTAATTCCCAGATTAGTAGGAATATCTACCTGATGATTTAATCGCATCAGAAGAGATGTCTACTCAGATTCCCAGATCATGATTCCCATATCAGAGATACCTATTACTCGTTGATGTCTAGATCAACTGATGTATCTCCCTCGATTCCCATATCGACCTAAGACATCTATCCCGATGCAAGTCCGGAGACATTTGCTACGTCTAATACTCAGATCAGTCGAAATGTTCCTTCTCTTGATGCCCAGATCAATTGAAGTGTTTCCCCTGCCTTTGGGTGCCCGTTCCTTCTTATCACAAGTTGGAGCATATTTATTATCCAGATCAATTGAAGTTTTTTTCTCCCTGCTTGCGGGGTGTTACATTCTTTCTTCATTGCAAGTTGGAATCTTCTATTGATTAAGAGCGCAAATTTTCGAGTTCATTCTGGTATTCAATCTCCTTCCACCTCAACGGTTCGAAATTTTCATTTCTCACTCGTCAGGTTCAAGAAGTTTGAATAGGGGCAGCTGTTGCACCCCAAAATTTGCCCTCTTTATTTGAGCTATAAGTTAATAATGACGTTTATTTCGTCATCCAAAAAAATCGAAGCAAAAAAATAATAAAGAGTTTTCATGGGTTTAAGAAGATAAGGTGTGAAGAATGGTTCAAATAGTGGAAATAGGAGAAAATTCACAAGTCATATTTGGAAGGTGATATGAGCTAAGTTCCCGCGTAGTCCTGACCGTTTCGACGATATCTACAACTTTCGTGTTCGGCTCGGAAGCCAATTCTTTGAGGAAGGTCGCCAGATTTGCAAATTATTTGGGATTTCACAGTGAAAAACAGTGCTGAATGTAGGGTTTTGGACCTCGTAAAATTCATATCTCCTAATCCGCTTGTCGGATTCACTTGAAAATTTAACTGGAGCTCCGTACCATCATTACCAAGATTTCATATGTTCGGACCAAAGGCTGATTATGCACCGAAAACTCCCAGCATTTTAAGGATCGTCACGTTCTTTCGGTAAAAAAAGTGTGTTTACGAGTATGTCGCGCCGAGTTCGTAAATTCATAACTCCTTCGATTTTTATCGTATGAAGTCCACTCCGGAGGCATTTTCTTGGAAATTTCGTTAGCTTCGATTTTTCGTCACACGTGCTTGTTCAGATTCTGAGCCGAAGATAGGGTTTTATCGAGTTCTTTGGGCGGTACTCACAAAATTCTGCACAGTCGCGCCAGATGAACCGATGTTTCTCGTCACTCAAACGGGCGTATTTTCTTCATCGCTGATCGGATTGAGGTGATTCTTGCGGCGATGAGTCACAAATTTGGTCATCTTCATAGTGGTATTGGTTTCGTTCCGGAATTCAGAGCCGAACAGAGTTTCCTTAAAAACGAGCCAAAATAAGACGCATTGAGGGTAATTTGGACATTTCGCGTTGACAATATATAAACATTTTGCTCTTCACTAATCAAGGGGGGAACTCTCATAATTTCAATTCACCAAAAAGATCAAAACACTTTCTCTCAATTCTCTTTCAATTCTCTTGAATCAAAACCACAAATTACATAAAACTTCCATCAATATTCATCAATTTTCTTCAAGATCGAGAACATGGATTGAAGATCAAGATCTCGAGTTCGAAATTTCTCTTCCTCTCTCCTCACAAGGTCGTGCGACCTCCCTCTCTCTCCTTCCGGATTTTTGTTTTCATGTTCGCGTTTGTGTTGTGTTGCGTTCGTGTCGTGTTCGCGTTCGTATCGTGTTCGTGTTCGCGCTTCGGTTTGGATCTTCATCCGGTAAGCTTTCGAATCTTGAATTAAGTGCTTAATTGTTGATTATCATGTGAATTCGAATCTAGTTCTATCTCTTATTTTTGATTAGTGGATGATTGATGATGATTGATCGGTGTATTTGCGTATTTTTGCTCGAATTGATCGTGTTCATGCAAATTGTGATTAGAATTGATGTTCATTGCATATAATTGGTATCCGTTGATGATGAATTACGATATTTGTATTCGAATCCGTGATTTGTTGGTGATTTCGTGTGTATGGTTGTTGATGTTCATGTATGTGACTTGCGACGCACTCAAAGTGTTTGTATAAATGCATGCGGAAGATTTTTGCGTGATAATGGACTTTCTTGATGCTTAAATCATGACTTGAATATGTTTTGTGGCTTAGTCAATATTGCATGTGTTAATTCTTGATGTCGTAGTCATATTAACATGATTTTGTTTTGGTTGACGCGTCGCACTCGTGCTTTAGTTTACAACACGTTTCATATTGATGTGCGTTTGTGTTTACGTCATACTTCTATGAGCATTGCTTTGCGTATTTTCTACAATATTGGATGCTTGCTAGTCTTGATGCCAAGTCGTCAAGGTTTTGGATTGATTGCGAATGGCTACGAGACTTAAAAAATGCATAAAATTCTGTTTTACTACGCCAGGAACCGGTTCGTCCCAGCCAGGAACCGGT
This sequence comes from Vicia villosa, assembly GCF_029867415.1. Classification (NCBI taxonomy): domain Eukaryota; kingdom Viridiplantae; phylum Streptophyta; class Magnoliopsida; order Fabales; family Fabaceae; genus Vicia; species Vicia villosa. The sequence continues at coordinate 970,260 of NW_026705136.1, read as the reverse complement.
TCCCAATCAATCCAAAATGCTGATTCTCTGGTTTTTTGTACCAGGAACCGGGTTGCCCCTAGGTGGGAACCGGTTCCTGCGTTGTTTTTTCCCCTGTGTTTTTGTGCCAGGAACCGGTTCGTCCCAGCCAGGAACCAGTTCCCAGCTGTCTGAAATGTTGATGGTTCTGTGTATTTGTACCAGGAACCGGTTTGTCCCTAGGTGGGAACCGGTTCCTAGTTATCTCAGATATGCATGTCTCTGGTTTTTAGTACCAGGAACCGGGTTGTCCTGGGCAGGGACCGGTTCCTGTGTGTAATTTTTGTGTTTTCTTCTCTAACTTCAATCTTGCATAACTTTTACTCGTAGCTCCGATTTGCACGTTCTTTATATCGACGGAAAGCTTATGAGACGTACTATCTTACGAGATGCTTAGTTTTCATTAATTTGTAGATCATCCATGTTTGATTTCTCTTTGATGTTTCATTATCCATTTCATGTTTACATTACTTGTCAGTTTCCTTTCGCTTTATAGTAATAACGCAATTCCGATTGCGATGTTTGTTATCTCTAACTTGTGTGCTAGTGTGAAAGGCTCGTGGATAGTCACCGACCAGCGCTTATTGCTTGAGTGTTCCGCTTTACTCGCGGAATACGATTCCTATTCACTTGTATCGTGTTCTCATCCGGGAGACACATCTCTATTACTTTATACTTGCTTGTTTGGTTTGTTTGTTCCTCTTGCAGGTATATTGTGATTGTACTCGACGTGCATGTCGACCTTTGTGTGCTTTCATGGCTAATCGGTGTGCTGATCATTTGCTTTTGCTTTGCTAGCTCGCTCGCGGGATTCTTAGTTTCTTCGCTTTGCTTCACTGTAGTTTACGGATCATCATCCGTTTGGTATTGATCCCGTTTCATTTTACTTTTCTCGCACTTTATCGCTTTACCGCATCATCCTTTAACATGAGAAGTAGGACCTAGACATGCATCTGGCCAAGCCCTCGAAAGAGGCTCTGTTTTTGTTGGTGTGTTTATATTTGTGCTTTGCGGCAGGGAGTCACGGTGTAATAAGTCCTATATGGCACTCCGTTAAGTCCTCATGGAAGGCACGTGGAAAGGGTTAGCAATCAACCCCCGCCTAGTCTCATCGAGTCCGTTCGGTATGCGCACGCTACGCGTCGCTTGCTTCCGAACCAGCAGAAGATCTTGTTATCGAGTATGTCAGGAAAAGGGTTCATGTAGCCGGACCCCCGCCTTTCTTATAGCTCGCGTCGCTCGACGTTGATGCTCGGTGTACGCACGCACCGTTTTCCTTTACGATCCGTGACGGCTTGGTTGCTGAGAGGGGTCCGCCCTCTTGTCTATGGCCCAATCATTTTCGCGAGAACTAATGCTTGGTTGACTAGGGTTGAGTTACTCCCCTTGGCTATGGCGGGACCGCTTTTCTAGCATTCGGTCAGTACCGTTGGTTTGTTTTCTTTACGAGTGGATGCTCGTTTGTGTGATATTATTGTATGCTTCCCCTTTTTCTCGTAGGTTGTTAGTTTAGTTAGATTTGCACCCTTTGTATGATAACATTAGGTAGCAAGCTTTCCCCCTTAGCTTAGGTCTTCCTCATGCATCTTTTAAAACACAAACCACACTCCTTGATTTTCTTTTCTTAAAAGCTTGTTATTTCCGCTCCATTCCCAAGCATAAGTCTCCAAAGGTCGAGCAGCGGAGTGTGAATGTAACTCGTTCACCTAAAAAACACAAAACAAACAAAATTAGTTAGCCGAGCTACGGTACCTCTGATTCTGCAAAACGGATACGTAGGCAACGGGGTAGGGCCCGTGCGAGTATAACTCTTTCTTTTCCCTACATTTTGCATGCATTTTAGTCCAGATTAGCGTAGTTTGCTTACACACCCATAGGTTTAGACACGAGCGTGGATACCATCGAGTACGATGGGCGCGAGGGGTGCTAATACCTTCCCCTTGCGTAACCGACTCCCTTACCCTTTTTCTCTGGTCGTGAGACCGTTGTTTTGTTTTGTGGTTTGCTGGCATTCCCTTCCTTTTCAGGATAAATATGTTAGTGGCGACTCTGTTAATTTTCGCGGTAGCGACAGAGCCCAGGCTGAGGTACCTCTGTTGGCTGAGAGAGATACTCGTTAAGATCGTCCCATCCAGTTGGGATGATGTCTTTGATAGAGATTTGCGCACTCTGGGGAGCAGTGTACTTCATCATAAAATCATACTTGCCACTTGGTTCTCCCAGTGTATCTCAGATTTCTTCAGGAGTGACGGGGCTTGTGATTATCTTATCGTCTTCGGAATGTTCATCCCATCCAGTTGGGACAATGTCTTCAATAGCGATTTTTGAGTTCAAGGGAGCGGAATACTTCACCATAAAGTCATGCTTGCTACTTGGCTCTCCCAGCGTATCCCAGACTTCTTTTGGAATAGGTGGACTAGATGGACTTTGGCATTGCTTAGCAACGGAATCTTTGATACTTTTGTCATCTTCGAACTGATCATCCCATCCAGTTGGGACAATTTCTTTAATGGCAATCAGAGAACCCTGAGGAGCAGTGTACTTCACTAGAAAGTCGTACTTGCCGCTCGGTTCTCCCAAAGTATCCCAAACCTCTTTGGGAACGGGTGGAACTTCTTTTGGACGTTGCTTAGTAATATGGTTTGAGATAACTTTGTCGTCTTCGATAGCATTTACTCCTTGGCTGATGAAATGTGACATTAATCCTCCAAAATGAGGACATTGATCATTCTTCTGAGTTCCATTAGCATAGCCCAGACCTAGCTTGTCGAACTTGTAAGGCACATCAGGGAGTTGTCCCCACACTGTGCAGCCACCTTCTTCGATCACAGCTTTGACGTCTTTGAGAGAAGCCATTGTTGGAGTTATTCTTGTAGCAGGAGTAGCAGAAATATGTTTGGCAGTAGAGACAGCCGGAGGGACCACCTCAAAAGCTTGGCAGGGGGTCTCGATGAATTCACCATCCATCTCAACATACTTGGAGTTACTTAGGTGGCTAACGACATATTCTTCTTCACCATAAACCGTGACGACTTTGCCTTTTATCGGATATTTTAACTTCTGATGCAGGGTAGAAGTTACAGCGCTTGCCCCATGTATCCAAGGGCGTCCTAGTAAACAGGAGTACGCTGGATGAATGTCCATCACGTAAAAGGTAGAATCAAAGATCTGAGAGCCCAATCTGATTGGGAGCTTAACTTCTTCGTATAGTGTTCTTGTTGACCCGTCGAAGGCTCTTACCACAACATCGCTTGGTCGTAACATAACTCCTTCGGAGTCAAGTTTCTCCAGTACTACTTTTGGTAACACATTTAACGAGGAACCATTGTCTACCAGCACATGAGACAAAGAGGTGCCTTTACATTCAACAGAGATGTGTAGGGCTTTATTGTGATTTTTCCCAGCAGGGGTTAAATCAGCATCAGAGAAACCGAGACCGTTATCCACTGTTAGACTGGAAACATAATTTTCAAATTGGTCAACTGAGATCTCTTGTGGTACATGTGCAACTTTCAAGAATTTCATCAGGGCCTTGGCATGAGCTTCTGAATTCCTCAACAGAGATAGCATTGAAATCTTTGAAGCAGTGTGCCCCAGTTGTTCAACAATATCGTAATCACTTTTGCAGATGATTTTCAAAATCTCCTCCATTTCTTGCTTTGAAGGATCTTCAACAGTGACTTCAACAGGTACTGGAACTGGTTCAATTAATGGCTCTTTGCCTCGAGCATTGACAGCTTAATTAGGAACTGGGACCTGGACTGGAGTAGTAGTAACATTTGGAGAAATTTCCGGCGAAAAGATCCTTCCACTTCTTGTAATCTTGCTAGTCCCCACAATATTGTCGACATCTGGATTAGTAACCCTCAGGCCCCATCAGTCGAGGTGTCTTGTTTAACTCCATGGACATAAACATTCGCGCCATAGCTCCACGGAACAACTTTGTCTGAGGAATATGGAAATGGATCCGGATTGGTGATGATTACAGATGCTACTCTGGGTACAGCAGTAATTTTGACGGGTTTATTTGCTGGAATTTTCACAGGGGTTGTGGAAATAACAGACAAATCCTGGCAATAGTTCTTCACATGGGGAATTCTTTCAAACATTATTGCATGATTGTTCATCAGGCGCTGAATGCCTTCCTTCAATTCCGCACAACCGTTGGACTGAGAAGCACAATGGTAACAATTCTTATAACAACCCGGAAATAAACCAGATTGTAGCAGCTTTGTTTTGATAACTAAGAGGGAAGTAGTTAAATTCATCACATTAGCAACATGAGAAGCATCATCTATAGCATTGATGGCCTTGTCATGCTTGGGCATAGGAGCAGTAATGACATTTGGAATCTCTAGAGGGTTGAATTCAATTTCCCCAGCATTTATCATGTCTTGGATCTTATTTTTCAAGGCCCAACAGTGATCTGCATCATGTCCAGGACTATTGGAAAGGTATGCACATGTTGCGTCGGGGCGATAACTAGGAGCGGAAGTGTTGACATTCTTCGGAGGATCCCTCAATGTAATCAGATTTACTTTTAGCAAGTGCTGCAATGCTTGGGAGATGGGCATGTTGATTTTGGTGAAGTTCCTTCTTGGTGCGTCTAGCCGACGCGTATACTTCGGCGGTTGATCTTGTTGAGGCACAGACGTAGAGATCAGAACAGCCCCTACAGATTGGTGATGATCACTTTTGTTGCGACCCTTTTGTCTGTGCACTGTATTGACTTCATTTCTCCCACTGATGGGCCTCTTTGTAGTACCAGAGGAGGAGCCTACTTGAATTTTTCCGCTTTGAATGCCGCTTTCGACACGCTCTCCAGTTAATATCAGGTCAGTGAAACCTGACGACGAGCTTCCCAGCAAATGACTGTAAAAAAGGCCAGTTAAAGTGTCCATGAACATGTCGAACAGCTCGTGATCAGATAAGGGAGGTTGAACCCTTCCAGCTAGATCTCTCCATTTTTGTGCATACCCTTTGAAGCTTTCTTTCGGTGCCATGGTCATGCCCCGTAGTTGAGTACGGGTTCGTGCAAGGTCAACATTGTATTGATACTGTTTGTAGAAAGCAGCAGCCAAATCTTCCCAGGTGTGAACTTTTGCACTTTCCAGTTGGTAGTACCACTCGAGTTGTGTACCCGACAGACTTTCCTGGAAGAAATGAATCCATAACTTTTTATCCGCCGTATGAGGTTGTATCTTTCTCACATAGGACCTTAGATGCAGCTTTGGGCAAGATACTCCATCATACTTTGCAAAGACAGGAACTTTGAACTTTGGAGGGATAACAACCCCTGAGACGAGTCCAAGATCGTTGAAGTCTAAACCAGGTATTTTCTGTATCTCCATAGCTTTCATGCGTTCTTCCAACTGCTGGTATTTGTTATCACCCTGTTCGTCATCGGAATGGTAATCTTCTTCGTTAGAAGAGAGAGAGGGTTTGGCAGAACCCTGGTTGCTGTGATTGTCTTCTTGATCACATTCACCGACTACTTCAGGGATTGGCCCCTTTTTGGACCTCCTGGCTGGGACTCTGACTTTCCTCACGAGGTGGCTCAAACCTACAGATCCCTTAGGCTTCTTTTCCTTCTTGGCCATCAGGGCTTTCAGTTCCTCTTGCCCTTTTGCTAGCTCCAGAATTGCTAACTGAACTTGGGCGCTCTGTGTCTCGAGATTCTTGATGCTTGCTTCGGAATCCATCCTTTCTAACTGAAATAAACAACGAGAAGATGAGAAACCTGTTATGTGAACCTGTTATGCAATGTTTATGAATGAGATGCATATGAAATGTTTTCAAGGATCTTAGAATTTAGATTCGTTTAAACAAAAGAGAAACAAACGTTTATTAGCCAAACATTTTATTTCTTTTCTCTTTTCCTTTTCTCTTTTTCTCTTTTTTTTCTTGCCTCTTTCGGGCTTACAAGATAAAGCAAATAAAAGAAAATAAAAGATTCTTCAAGCCTCCCATGGACGCTTTCTCTTTGCACCCAGGAACGTGTTGATCTGCTGTTCTTCATGGAGTTGTTTGGTGAGCTCCAACACTTTCCTCTCATAGTCCTGACAATGTGATTTGAAGGTGTCCCTTTCTTCTTTTAGTTGAACCCAAGATTTCTGCAGCTCTTCCAGGTCAGTCGGCATGTCCGGATGTAGAATAACTCGAGGTTCCTCCCCTTCGACATCTGGCTCAATGGTCACAGGTAGGATAGCGGGATATGGCATGATGAACTTCTGAGCACGAGCACGCACCCATTTGAGGTAAGGCTCCATGGGAATAGAAATCCATTGTCCTAAAGACTTGCTTTCTACTTTGTAGACACTGTCCCAAGCATGTATAAACCTTTGTCGATATCCTTGGGAATCATCTTCGTAGCTGAACACAATGCCGTGGATGATCTTGTCGTGAAGACCATTTCTTCGTGCATATCCAAATTGGCGCAAAGCTAAAGAGGGATTGTAGGTGATGCCTCCCCTAATGCCAAGGAGCGGCACATTATGGTACTCCCCACAATGGTCAATAAGAGTGATGTCTTCTTGAAAGAAGTTGTTCCACCGGATATCTGAATGAGATAAGGACATAATTCTGTGAGACCATTGCATCCTTTGCTCGTTTTTCAACACCGATCAAGGAAGGTGTGATGTAAACCATCTAGCTAGTAGTGGTACACAACACATAAGAGTCCCTCGCTTTTTCATGGTACGAGTGTGTAAAGAATGTAGAATGTCTCCCAGCAAAGTAGGTACCGGATTGCGGGTTAAGAAAATGTTGATAGCGTGCACGCCTATGAATTGGTCGGGATTAGGGAATAACACCAACCCATATATCAAAAGAGCCACAATTTCTTCAAAAGCTCCGTAACTCCTATCCTTTAATAGTGATCGAGTCTTTCCTATCAAGAACTTAGCAAGCAAACCCTCGACTCCACTCTTTGTTTCCAAATTAGACTCGATTTCTGACTTCCGTAAATGTAAGGCAGCAGCAATGATTTCCGGCTTCGGAATCTTTTCTAAACCAGTGAAAGGTAATTGATCTTGAATAGGTAACCCAATCAGTTCAGAGAATTCCTCCAAGGTGGGTACTAGCTGGTAATTGGGAAATGTAAAACAATGATGTTCGGGATCAAAGAATTGGAACGGGACCCGTATTATGTCTTCTTCAAATTTTGAGTTAACCGAATGGAGTAGGTGACCATGCCTCTCGGTGAATTGAGCATTTCTGGGAAATTCTGATATTAATTCCTTAAGTTCATATGGTACTGTTGAGATGTTGATACGGATGTAATTTCTGGTAGCGGGAGCCATTACCTGCAACAACAAAACAAAAGTAAACTCTTCGGTCCTTGAAATTATTAGTGAAAATGATATGTTTATGATGTTATGATGTTATGATGTCAAACATGTGGAAAACACAAACAAGTCATACAAAGGCCTTAGGTTTAAAGGCTTGCACGAGGTTTATTGGCGATACCCTCCCCACTGAAGTTTAGTTGGTTTCAACCTGTCTTAGAATAGTAATCGGGTTCTATGATCCTTGGAGACAACATCTCAATACGGCACTCGAACGGCTGATCAAGACATTCCTCGAGGATAATTAGCTTCGATCAATTTCAAAGCTAGCCACTTAATAGGTCACAAGTCAAGTTCAACTAAAGGTTCTAAGGCAAATTAGTGCTTGATGACATTTCAAAAGCCTAACATACTCCTTGATCGTATTCAAGGGATATCAGTACAGACCAAAGTGTCGCACTAACGGTGACTACCAGATCAACCATATCGGTACATGTCGTACAGTATCCTTGGTCTATTGCCACATACTTAAGGTATCTCGAGATTCGGGCTAGAATCTTTCACACAAGTAAATCCAATTCCTAGACAAACCTTTGAAAAATAGAACAAACAAAACAAACAATTGAAAACATCGAAGTGATCTAAACTCTAAGGTAACCCCTCTTAAAAACATTTTGTTTAGTCAATCCCCAGCAGAGTCGCCAGTTCTTTCACCTCGTTTTTTTTTGTTTGAGAACTGACTCTTCTTTTTATTTTTTGAATTTCGAAAAGCAGAGAGTCGCCACCGACTTTTATTTTATCCAATTAAGGAAAGGTTTATAAAAGAAACAGGAAAAGACCTTTGAGAGATTTTGGGTTCGGGGGGTAGGTTATACAAAGGGAAGGTGTTAACACTCTTTGTATCCATGGTTATCCATGGGCTCTTAGTTGCTCAGCTCACTTGTTTGAATCGTTTGATTTGCTTGAAACGCTTATATGTGGTTTTAAACTTTTTTTTGTAAAGAATTAACTTTGTAATGATCCTTGTGCGGATGTATACAAAGTGTTTATCTTTTGAAAGATGTTTTGATGGTTTGAAAAAGATCTTTAACCTTGTAATTATCCTTGTTTGGAATTATACAAAATATAGTCTTTTGAAATTTTGTTTTGAGAAAAACAGTGATATGCGAAACACTTGTTTGTTTTTTATTTTGTTTGCGAGCAAGAAATTAGGAGGCCTACCCTATGTTCGTAAGGTCTTTTACCTAATGCTTTTGGAAAATTTTCCTTTACTGGATATCAACAGGAATTTGAATTTGTGACCAAGTAATTGAAATGAGTGATAGAGGGATTACCCTAAGAGGTGCAAGTGTGATTGTGTTTGACTTCAGATATATTATCTTTGAGATTAGTGATCTAGCGCTTCAGTTTTTATTCTTGTCATACACGCAGTTTTATATGTACAGAATTTAAAGTGCAGAATGTAAAGTGCGAGAAAGTAAATCTACGCTATTACATCGATTGTGCGAGAAATGTAAACTACACTATTTACATTGTTTGAACATCCTATACATTTATCTATGAATTGAAAATGTGATAAGATAAAAGGACCTGTTTTTGAGTTTTGGTGTGGATGATATGTGTGGAAGTGATTTTTTGAAAGTGAAAAGTTCGATGATTAGGTTAAAGCTATCAACCTAAATCTATTGTTGATTTTAAATTAAAGTGATCTATGGTCTAATCATTTAATTAAAACCCTAATTACTAGGTGAAGTAATTAACTATGTCAAGTGAAGGGTAAAAACAAAACCTAGGTCTAATTTGTTTTTAGCCTAATTCAATTTTTTGTTTTGTTTTTGATTATTTTATGATAATTAACTTAATTAATCTCTAATTAAATTAACTATACATGGTAATCAAGTGATAAAATAAAATCTAACCTAATGAAATTAAGCTAAAAATTATGTCAAGGCGAAAATTAATTGATTTTAGTTCAAAACCAAATTAATTAAGTGTTCTAGAAAATTAAACAAAACTAATTATTTAACCTATTCTAATTAATTATGCAAATAATTAATATTTTTTTTTTGTGTCAAAAAATAAAGTGACATTTTTTTTGTTAATAAAAATGAAAGGAAAATATTTTTGGGATTTTTTAATTGGTTGATTTTAATTAAAAGTGAAAATTAAAATAATTAAGTTAAGTAAGCAGGGGGGTGTTAATCAAAAAATAGAAATAAACTGGAAATAGTAAAAAAAAGTGTTTGGGCCAAATTATGGGGGTGTGTGAATAGCGAACCAAACAAAGCCCAGCCCACTATTTATTTTTTCTGATTCTCAAGTCAAAGTGGGGCCCTGATTTCATGCATGAACCAATGAAAATTGAGAGAGGAAGAGCTGAAAATTTGACCAAACACTGCCAACGTGACACGCAAGCAAAGTGAGAGGGCCGGTTTGACCGGCGAATCACGCTGGGACGCGTGGTCATCTTCTTCCTCCGGCTTCTTCAGTTTTTTTTTATGAAAATAGTGGCGGTTTTAACTGCCATATTTTCCTGCGAAAAACGCCATATTTTACCTGCGTTCAAAACCTGCAAAAATGGAACCAAACAAAAACTAAAACAGCCCACATCCACTTAATTTTGTCTCCTGAACACGAATATGGGGTTAGTTTTATCATTTGAAGCTCGCATCATGGAAAACGAAACCTTTACATCTTTGAAGCTCAAAAATGGTAGAGCTTCAATATCACGTTAGAGCTTGCATGTAACAACCCAGATCCACTCTATATCATGCCATGAGTTCATTCAAATGATTAGTTTGTATTATAATTAAGTACACCTAAGAAAATGAAAGCTATATGGTTATAAGTATGAAGATGATTATGCACGTGTTTGAGGTCGTTTCTATCACATGCTATGGTTCAATCCTTACTTATGATGTTACACATGATTAATGGAATGATTATTTTGTATTGATAGTAGCTAGAAATAGGAAAACGAAAATTACAAGTGTTTGATTTTTTTGAGTTTTTTGTGAGTCTATGAGCTATTCTTTGGTTGTGATTTCGTGTTCTTTGTTGCTGAAGGATGCATGCTATTTATAGAGAAAGATTGAATGATGAGTTTGCCTTTGGATCAAGTGTAGAATATTTTTCCATTTTATATTCCCACCATGGATAGAACTTTGAGTTTTGTGGCCATCTTTGATCATTGCTTTCAACCACTCTTGCCCATAAGTCTTCTGCACCCTCTGCACATAGATAACCATCCTTGAATGGCAACCACTCTAGGACCAAAGACTTTGGCAATATTGAATCATTTCTTCTTAATTTAATTTTAAATGAATAAAATTAAATCAAAAATGAAATAAAAAGGTCATGGATCAAGAATGGGTCGTGGATGGTCCTAAACATCTTAGAAACATGTTTGGATCACAAAAGATTAGGCCCCTTTGAAAAAAAAAACAAGTTTGGTCAATGTTGGTTTCATGTATTTTCCCAAAAAATGGCCAACTTCAACAAGACATAACTCTTTCAATTTTGATCATATGAAGGAGTTCTTGTACTTTTTAGAATCATCAAAATGTCCTCTACAAGCCACTTTGGAAGCTTTTTTGCATTTGGAGAAGTTATCTTGATGTTATGGGCTTTGACAAAAAACTGTTTTTTGTTGACTTTGAAAATGACCTGTAATGTCTTGGCTCATATCTCCCAAATGGTAAATCCAATGATCATGGGACCAATTTCATTTGAAATATAATTGAATTTCCTTCAAAATGAGCTTTGGTTGGAATTTTTGTGATGAACGAGGAGAGAGTTATGGCCGGTCAAAGTTCAGTTGACTTTTTAGGTAAAAACCCTAATTTTGAAACATGGAATTTTGTCGATTTCTGAACTTTTCTTGATGAATTATGATCAACCATTGATCAAATGATGAATATTTTGACAAAATATGGATGTTGACTATCTGTTGACTTTTTGGCCAAACTGGTCGTCTGTTGACCGTTTGAGCAGTTTATTGTGCGTTCGAGCGAATCGAAGTTTGAAAATTTGTCTGGTGGTACTTTGAGACATGTGGAAATTTTTGAAATCCATTTGAGGTCTCAAAAACTCATTCTCTTGGAAAAAAAACAAAAACCCTAGTTAGGGACTGTTTGTGTAGGAGACAGTTAGGCGTACCTGATTTTTGTGCAGTTTTGAGTCTCTACTGATCATGTGAGTATCAGGAGACTTCTAGAACAAAAATCTTGGAAATTTGAAGTGCACACCTTGAGGTGCGGCAGATGAATTGACTGTTGATACAGATGCGGAGAATTGCGCTGATAGCGGGTTTGACTGGTAACTGGTCGTCCGGGTACTAGCGTGACCGTTAAAGTAAAAACCTAACAGTTAAAGTTAATTTTTTTCCTTTTTGTTTTTGTTGTAGATGGTGGAAAATTATTTACATGATTTGTTAGTAAAACAAAAACAGAATAAATAAAATATATACCGTACGCGAATAAATATTGAAAATAAAATGATAAATGATTTAATGCACAGAAAAATAAATATTTAACTAGCAATAAACACAAATAATATTATCTCAATAATTAAACAATGGTACAACAGACAATACAATATTTAATACTGACAGTACAAATATTACATAACGACAAAAACAATGAACAGTACATTATAACACATACAACGAACGGTACATTATTTGAAAACAACAAACAGGACAAACTTTAAGTATGACGATTAAAGACCCACGCTATAAACAACAGTAGATAGATGGCCGGGAGTGAAAACAAACCAGGTCCGCATTCTTTAGGATTATGAAGACAAAAAAAGACATGATCACCAGAAAAATAGTGATGACCACAAAAAGAAACGTTTCCACCCACTTTGCCATTTTTTGCTGAGGAAGAAGAGAAAATGATTTTTGGAAGATAATATGATAAAAATTTGGGAGATAAGTGAAAATTTGATGTGAGAAATTATGGGAAAAATGAGGAGTATTTATAGAGTGAAAAGAGAGAGATAGAGACGTTGGGGAATGGAGCGGCACCGTAAAAGGGAAAATTTGAATGGTAGTAGAATTTGAAAAAAAATATGGTAGGTTTTGAAAAGAAAGAGGTATAGAATAAAGTTAGGATTTGATTTGAAAGAAGGAGATTTGAAAAGAAAAGAAGAGATTTTGAAAAATAATATAGTATAAAATAAAAATTAGTGGGAAATAAAACCAATAATAATTTAATTGTTATCAGTATAATCTGAAACCCCGGACTCTGCGCCTGCAAATTTTAATTCTGTACCAACTGCGTCAACATTATTTATCTGAAAATAAATCTCAAATAAACAGTGCATGAAGTGATAAACAGTATTTGGCGTTTATGTAAGAAAAAATTCAACAGCGAACCAAAATACTGTATAAAAAATTCTAAAAATTGAGTATTCATAAAATCAGGATATTTATGAAATAAAAATCCAAGATTGTATAAAACTTCAAATTTTTAGACAGAAGTCTATTGACTTCTCTTTGAAAAAAAGACGCGGGCAAATTTTGGGGTATAACACCCTGGAAAGGGTTAGCCTAAAAAAAAAATCAGTATTTTAATAGATAAATCCTCCAGCAGAGTAAAGCTCCCCAAAGAGTCAGCCTCAACCTTGGGCTTCATACAAGGCATGAAACAATAACTTCCCCAGTTAAGAGTCAGCCACAACCTTGGGCTTCATACAAGGCACAAAATAGAGTCTCCCTAAGTAGAGTCAGCCACAATTCTGGGCTTCGTACAGAACACCAAATAAAATCCATCAAATAAATACTCTCCAGCTAGAGTCATCCTCAATTTTGGGCTTTGTATAGAACACAAAAACTCTTCAGTTTAAATCCATCCCCAGTGGAGTTATCTCCCAGAGTCAATAAATCAATCAAAAGCCTCAAGCTTGGGCCTCATTCACTCTTTTAATGTTTGTGGTGGAATAGTAGAAATACCTCTCTATAGAGATGATTTCATGTCTCTTTACTGTAAACAGAGATTTAATTCAAGCTTCAACCTAGAGCATCAAGCAAGGCACCAAAAAAATCATTAAAATCCCTAATTAGTTCCCCGAACTACATTAAGCTCTGACTTCCATTAGGGGTATGTAGGCATGAGGTTCACAAGGAATCTCAGCGAGCTAACAAATACCAATAATAGTCAGTTTGTCTGTCTTCTTTTCAATTCAATTCAATTCTGTCATACCCCAAAATTTGCCCATCTCATTTCACCTTTCAAATGCTCAAAGATCTTCAATTGCTCAAAGTCACCTATCTCCTAAACAAGTGCCTCTGAACTAGGGTTTTTCTTTTCTCAAAGGAAAGTCAGGTTCTGATATCTCCAGTGGACCTCATAACCTCTCATATGGTTCAAAGTGTTCTCATGCCAAGTCTCAAGCTCTGATTCAAAAGATTACTCAATCAACTGCTCAAACGATCAATAATCGACCAGTTGACCTAAAAGTCAAACTATGGACAAACTACAGTCAAAACTTCTGATTTTTAGTCAACATCCTCATTATGGAGTATCATTCATCATATGATCAAGGATTGATCATTATTCATCAAGAAAAGCTCCAGAATCATCAAGAACCTGAGTTTCTAAATTAGGGCTTTTTAGGAAAAAGTCAACTGAACTTTGACCGGCCGTAACTCCCACATGGAACATCAGAAATTTCCCATCCAAAGCTCAATTTGAAGGAAATTGAATTCTCTACAATTTTGTCTCTCACATGCCAAGGCCAAAAATGCTTCATTTGAGAGATATGAGCTCAAACATTACAGGTCCTTCTAAAAAATCGCAAAAAAGTCGTTTTTTCTCAAAGCTCATAACTTGAACATGGTAGACTCACTTGAGATGAAACAAAAAGGGTTGATTAGAGGACTCTTCAAGCTTTCCAAAAAGTCCAAAAACATGGAAAAATGTTAAAGTATGAAGAGATGGCAAGATGCACAAGTTCACCAAATTTCAAAGGATGTACAAAGAGAGATATTGCCCAAAATGCACTTTTTTTCTAAATGGGCTTGAATTCTTTTTATCTAATCTTTATCCAAAGCCCATCCACGCCCTAGAAAAGTATATTTCAATTTTTTATTATTTTATTTATTATTTCATGGATTCAATTCATTCTATTCATGATTTAATTAAATAAAATAGTAAAAATATGAAAGATATGATTTTGGTTGGTTTTCCAATCAAATATTGAGCATAATATTCATATTTAATCAAAGAAAAACGTGAGAGATACTTGTGGAGCAAGAAAGGCCAAGTTTAGAAAGATTTTGTACAAAATCTTTTTCAATTTCTTCTCTTACCAATCAACTTGATTCTCAAGCAATATTATAACCCTAAATCCATTCCCTATATATACACCTAAAGTCTGCAGCCATGAGGGGGGAGATTGGACGAAAAAATAAAGAGAAAGACGAGGGTTTCAACGTTGGAAACTTTCAAGAAGCTAGGGCACACGCAAATTTCTTCCTCCACGAGATTCACTCAAAACTAACCGTCCCATTCTTCTTGTTACGGTCCCAGGAGTTCAAACATACAGCCATTGGAGTTTCAAACACGCAAAAAGACCCCCCTCGATCTCCATCCTTTGTAAGTCTCTTTGAATCTCAAAATCTCAATACGGTTTGTTTAAAGAAGTTTTAACCTTGCATTCGAGTTCAAAATAGTGCTTAGGACAGGTTAGGGCCATCGCTGTGAATGAATAACGCAAGAACATACAATTGCCATTGTTAGGGCAAAATACGTTGCATACTCTGTTTTCGTGTTACAATAACTTTCAGACCCTATAGACCGCACCATCATGATCAGAGGCATCAAATTAGTAGGACTGGGTGCTTTCTGTGCATTTGTATTCGATGTTTTGCAGGTTTCAAACTCGTACCATGGATGACGAAGGATTCGTGGAAAAATCCGCAGGAAAAAGCATAGCTAATTCCGCAGGAAATTCCACAGGGCCCAAGGAAGAAGATGATTATGTGGAGTCTTTGACCGATGACCAGACGTGGCAAGCATGCGTTCGTTGGTTTGTGCCATACAGACTCGGGACCACGCACACTTTAATTCTATTGGTCGGTCAACCTTGATTGAATTCTCTCTCCATTTTTATAGGCCGACGCAGCAACCAGGGGGCCCATCTGACTTTCTTTTTGACTTATTCAATTACCTTGATTGTTTTTATATTTATTTATATTAAGTTTGTATAATAACAAGAAACGTTTGCAGATCAATTGGTGAAGAAAATGGGGAGTTGTCTCTAGAAATCTGGGTTCGAGTCTGACCCAGGCTATTTATTTTTAAAAAATACTCACGTATAGATCCAGCGTACCTGGCTCACGCATGACTATGATGCGTCCCCACGTATAGACCATCAGATCTCCATCACACCATATCCAACGTATCAAAGCTGCTTCCCCACCATGTTCCTTCAGAGCTCACCCATACTGGATCAGAGCTAAGTACTTTAATTCTTATTTTGTCCTTTTATTGTTTCTTTTGTTTAGTTTTCTACTTTGTTTTGATAAAAAATATTCCAACTATTTCTTTTAAAATTCATCCCTTTTTTATTTTATTTATCAAATTCAATTTAATAATTTTAATTTGGGTTAATAATTTTAAATTGATTTTAGATTTATAACTAGTTTTACTATTAAATTAATTAGGTTAAATAATTAGATAATTAAGTTAGGTTTTTTTAAAAAACTAATAATTAAATTTTTAGGTTTGTTAACCTTGATTCATGTAACCCTAGAATTCTCAGGTAGGTGTTATCCACTAATGCATTTTAAACCTTATATACCTTTTGGGTCATAATAAGTTTTCTTAAATAACCCTTTAGGGTTTGTAAACCTTTAGGGTTTGTGATCAATTAGGGTTTAGATCAGTCAAATGCACTAACCTTTTTCTGTCTTTGAATTTTCAGGATTAATCAAGGTTCGTCCGCCCACGCGCCATGCCAATCAAAAAGCTAAGTTCCGACTCTTTTTCTTAAATTTAATTTTTATTAATTGTTACATTTGCCTTATAGGTTCAACTAGGGTTTACTTCATCTGTTAAAGAGTTCCGCCTACACTCACCCCTATTGTTTTTCTGTTTAATTCTCAGATAATCGAAGACGATCGGAGGTTCGAGGAATGTCAAGGCTCAAGATGAATTAAATTAATTATTCATATATTTTATTTTATTTTCTGTTTTAATCCCCTATCCCCGCAGGTGTTTATTGTAATAGCGTAGGACCTTTAACTTCTGCCTTTAAATTCTGCCATTTTAACTGTGTGGTTAGTAAAATAGGGAGTGACAACAAGTAATCGAATATAGCTCACCTAATACAAGATAAATATCTGAATTCGAACCACGTGATTGCTGCACACACGCGCCTTTAGGGCACCCCTCTTGTTGCCTGTTGCCTTCGATTCCAATCAAATAGTCAAGTCCCTTCGAATGTAGGGATGCCTTAGCAGATGCTGCCTACGAATTCAAATCACCATGTCCCTCCGATAAAAGATCATAGTCCCTTCGAGTTGCCTACGATAAATATGATCTCGTCCCTCGATTAAATGGTGATAGTCCCTTCGATTGCTAAGGTATCCTTACTGTTACCTAAATGACTATTACATCCTTCCCCGAGACTACCTGCCCTCTTTATGGCAAGGGACAGTCTTGTGGTGAACGATTATTTTCGGTGACCCACACATCCAATTGAAAGACTTCCTGCCTTCTCATAGTATGGATAGATCCTTTCAAACGAAAGACTTAAAGAACAAGAAAGACAAACGTAGGGTAGGTAGTTCTTAAATGCTTGCTCACATTCAATTCAACTTTCAAATTACTTTTCACACCTCTCTTTCCAAAACAATTTCAAGACAAGGCTACACTTATTTACAAGCTAAAGTCCTTAACGAAATCTTTTTACTATTCACACACGACTCTTTTCAAACAATTCAAACAAACAAGTGAGCTAAGCAATTAAGAGCCCATGGATAACCATGTATGCAAAGGGTGCCTTACACCTTCCCTTTGTATAACCTACCCCCCGAACTCAAAATCTTTCAAAGGTCTTTCCTGTTCTTTTTGCCTTTCCAATTGGATAAAATAAAAGTCGGTGGCGACTCATGCGATCCGCAACATTTCGAATAAAGTCAGTTCACCGTATTACAAATTCCTTCTCCTAACACAAAGGAGAAACTTTCCCAATCATCACCAACAATCACAATCACATTGACACAGAGAAGGTTCCCGTAGAGTACTAAGGATATGTAGGGTGCTTAAACTCTTCGCTATGTATAACCGACCTCCCGGACTCCAGAATTTCTAGTCTAGGTGAATCCCCACACTTAGCAAACTCCTAGGGTTTATTTGAGATCTTTTTCCCCTCTCCTACTCATAGGATAATTAAAAAGTTCGTGTGATATCGTAGGAAGAACTGAAACAAAATTCATCCCGCCCCGGGCGCATTCTCCTTCCAAATTCCGCGTGAAGGGTCTAGCGTGCCGTCCTCCCAAGTGAAACGGGGAGGTGAAGAAAACGACACCACAAATACCTTAATGGCTTTAGTGAATGTGAGTCTTTTTTACATGGAGAAGAAATATGAGGATTCCTATAGCTCTATAGAGAAATTAGAGTCAGAAAAGAATGATAAGAGAGAGGAATTCAATAACATTGAAGGAGGTTGCCATATCAAAAGTCGCTTCCAAAAGTTTGTTGGAAGCTAGTCTAGAAGAATCCCGATTGGATGACGCCCTTGCAATGGAGCAGGATTTCAAGAAGACGAAAGAAATGCATAACAATAACAATTAAATAAAAAGATATTATTGTTGATAACTTAAAAAAATCATACAAAATTTCATTTAATGTTACACCTTTATAGGGGCAGCGTTACAATGAGATGGTAAATAGAATACAAAAACAAAAAAAAATATGAAGGATAGAAAAACACTTAGAAAGGGGGGTTTGAATAAGTGTGAATTTAAAAAATTATAAGATAAAAACAATGAACACAATTATTTTTATCCTGGTTCGTTGTTAACGAAACTACTCCAGTCCACCCCCTTAGAGTGATTTACCTCAACTGAGGATTTAATCCACTAATCCAACTGATTACAATGGTTATCCACTTAGAAAATTTCTAAGTCTTCTAGAGTATACAGATCACAACTTGATCACTCTAGGAATTCACCACTTAGAAAACTTCTAAGTCTTCTAGAGTCTAGTGATCACAACTTGATCACTATAGGAACCTTTTACAATCAATGTAAAATAATGTTTACAAGGGTATAGATTGCTTCTTATAAAGCTATAATCACAATAGTGATATTTCTCTTAAGTTCTAAGCTTAACACTCACTAAATATTACAAGAGTTTGTGAGGTTGAAGATGAAGTTCGTGAGCTTTGATTTTGACAGCGTTTTGGTATATTGTGCAAGAGTTCTCTAGCTGCTTCTGATCAGAACTTCTATATATAGACGTTTGAGAGAAGATGACCTTTGGGTTGCATTTAATTCTTTGCGTGAATAGTACAACTTTACATTTAATGTTTCACACTTTTGTCAACTACCTCGAGCCATGCTTTTGCTGCTTTTACTGACTTTGCCTTTTGTAGTTTATAACGTTCCTTTTTTCAGTCAGAGATTAGACTTAATAGCCTGTCATCTTGTACTTGCTTCTGAACTCAGATTTGTAGATAACAACGTTTGAATATCAGAGTCAATCAGCTTGGTGCAGAGCATCTTCTTGTGTTCTGACTTTGAAGAGCTTGAGCGTGATACCATTCAGAACTTCAGTGCTTCTACTTCTAACTTCATGTTCTTCTGATGCTTCATAGTCCATGTTCTGATTCTGCTTGACCATCTTCTGATGTCTTGCTAGAGCATGTTCTGATGTAGCCATCCAGAACCTTCTGAGTCAGTGCTTCTGAGCGCTGAATTGTGCATACTCTTTATGTATTTCCTGAAATGGAAAATGCAAAGGATTAGAGTACCACGTTGTCTTATACAAAATTCATATATAATGTTATCATCAAAACACAGAATATTGATCAGAACAAATCTTGTTCTAACAATCTCCCCCTTTTTGATGATGACAAAAACATATATAATTGATATGAATTTGTAACCAGAATATCAGATGACAAAAGACAATTACACAGATATAGCATAAGCATATAATCAGAGTGTGTGGATATGTCTCCCCCTAAGATTAACAATCTCCCCCTGAAATTAATACTAGAAGAATTTATAAATAAAAGACTTCCCTGAGTATTTTTCCATTTCAGTCGAGACTTTCACTTTGCATAGAACTTCAGAATTTTCAGAGCTTCTACTTCTTGCTTTCATAGGACAGATTCAGAGCTTTGAATTTCTCTATGTAATCAATTGAATCATTGCATACTTGATTGTATCAGAACATTCTTGAATGTATCAGAGCATTCTTACATTTTGGAATGTATCAGAGCATGTTTGATAGAATCAGAGCATTCTTAAAAAAATATCAGAGCATGAATGTGTCAGAGCATTCTTCTTGCTTCTGATCTTGAAGCTTCACAGCACTAAGCTTGCTTCAAATCTTTAAGAGCATTCTTCTTTATAGAATTGCTTTTACCCATGTATTTGCTTCTCATGTTGATCTTTTTCAGAATATCTTCAATCCTGCAAAAAATCTCAAAGACATAGAACTTGCAAATAATATTAGGAAATGTTGAGACTTAATCCCAGCAACTGATATAGTAAGTCAATTCAATTATCATGTTTCTCCCCCTTTTTGTCATAACATCAAAAAGCATAAAGATTCAGATGAAAAAGACACACAGAGTGAAGAAGATAACACTTTTCATTGATTAATCAGAAGATACAAAAGATAAAGACAGATGCAGGTCAAGCAGATGCATAGAAACAAAGAAAACAAACTAAAACCAAAGACAGACTATGACGGGCCAAGCCTAGAAGCTAAGACGGCCAGAAGATTCTTAATCTCAGTGGTGTCTTCCTTCTGATTCTTCATGAATGATCTGAACTCATCATGAGTATCCTCGTGCTTGTCTAGACGGGTAGCCAAGTCAGCTTGATTCTGTTGAAGAGCCTTCATAGTGTTTATCAAAATAGAGGCAGAAGGTCCAGCAGAAGAAGCATCAAAGCTATTGTCCATAACAGGAGGATTCTCAGCATTTGCTTCAACCATGAGAACATCATCTCGATTTTCCTCAGCAATATTTTTCTCAGCAGGATGATTCTCAACATCAGCTTCTGACACAAAAGCATCTTCAGGATATACAGGAACAGGGATTTCAGCATCTGGATTTTCAAGAGCCAGAAGAATGTCAGCCAAATTCTCTAAAGGTGTTGGAGCAACAGGTTCTGATGGGTATTCAACTTCTGGATATACCATATTTGGTGCTTTAACAGAGGGATTCTCCCTAAGCCAGTTGAATAAGGACTGAAAGTCTCCAGTCAGAACATTGTATTGAGGCTTCCACACAACCATAGCCAGAGGATGCACTTCTTCAAGCTCATCAACAGATTCTTTCTCTTCAAGAGATTTCCAGCTGGTGATAGAAAAGAAGTATCTTTCTTCAAAGTCCCTAAGAAATCCAGAAGGTCCAGGAGCATCGGCCATACAAGCTTCTTGAAGCTTCAGAAGGTCAGAATGAATCTCACTTCTGAAAGCTCTCTAGAGATTCCCAGAAGCAACATAGTCCATGTTGGCATTATGTGCTACCTTCAGTGCATCTAATCCTGCCTGTACCTTAAGCTTTAAAAATTCAAAACGAACACCAACAGAAAGTTCAGAAGGTTTGGTTTGGAATTTGGTGGTTGAAGAGTCTGGGTTCAGAATGAAGTAGGGTTTAGGTTCTCTGTCAAGAGAAAGCAATGATTCTGCTTCGTTGTCTGAATCCAAGACTACAAAAGCGGGGTCAGGACGAGGTTTAGATTTGTAGTTAGAGTCACGCAAGAGGTTGTTGAAAGAATCAGAATCAAAAGATTCGGAAGCAGCAGTATTGCGGACCTCTGGATTGTCTACAATAGGGGAGTTGGAATGAGGAGGAAAGAGGGTGTTAAGAGGTAAAACTTCAAGGATCGATTCAGAAACAGGGTGGTCAAAAATAAGATTAGGCGCAGTGCCTTTAGTCTTGGGTGAATGAGGAGGGGTGAGAACTTTGGTGGTTGGAGGTGATTTAGATGGGGCTTTTTGTGGTTGAATTTCTGGTTGAGAGAGAAGGGGAACTTCTGTTGGTACAGATTTTGAAAATAAAACAGGTACAGAACCAGGTTCGGAAATATGAATACTTGAAGATCTCTTCTTGTGGAGCCTTTCAGATTCATCTCCAACAGCCTTCCTCTTCTTCTAAAGCACCACCTTCTGCTTTCCTTTTGAAATTTCTTTCTTCCTTTCTTCTTCCTTCTTCTCTTCTTCTTCCTTCTTCTCTTCTCTTTCAACAACGTTCTTTTCTTCTTTCTTTTTCTTGTCTTTCTTCTTATCTTTCTTCTTTTTCTTCTTCTTTTTCTTCTTCTTTTCTTCGTCCTTCTTATCATCCTTTTTCTGCTTTTTCTTTTCAACTTCACCTTCTTTCTTCTGATTCTCCTTCTGTTCATCAGCCTTCTTTTCACTTCTCTTCTCTTCACTGATTGATGGAAGGTCTAACCTTCGCTTTGTTCTTCTTTCTTGCTGGGGCACAACTTCTGCAACTCCATCCACTACAACATTTTGATCCTACGAAAACGGCTGAAAACTGTTGCAAAACCTTAAAAAACCGTTGTCGTAGTCTACGAGAACGGTTTTTAAGCCGTGCCGAACTGAGGCGTTGTCTTAGCCTTTGGGAACGGTTTTTGCACCAACCGCAACGCCATGTAGATACCGTTGTTTTTTATATCTTTTTAGAACGGTTTTCAAAAGCAACGGTTTTTTTTTCGTTCTTAGGTTACAACCGTTGCGATTGTTATATTTTACATAACATTTTTCGCTAGAGGCCAGCACAACGGTTGATAAACGTTGTTAGTTTTCAAGCCGTTCCAATAGGTTATATCTCCATCACTTCTTCAGCCCCTATAGCAAGACTTTTGGGAGCTACAACAACAGTTTATCCCCGTTGCAATGAATGAAATTTTTTCAATTTTACAAAATTAAAAAATCAATTTTTTTATTAACTTCATAAATAATTATTATTAGACTTAAATAACAAAATTCTTAACAAGATCAATTTTAAAAATAACATTATATATATATATATATATATATATATATATATATATATATATATATATATATATATATATATATATATATATATATATATATATATATATATATATATATATATATATATCCTTATGTCAACATTATCCATAATCAAATTAACATCTTTAAAAAGACCATTAACGTCTATTAAAATAAAAAACTTAAACATCTACATCTCATTTAAGATTCTTCATCTTCAAATAGAAAGAAATTAGCTTTGCAATTTAGAGAATGAATCATGCAATAACTATAGTCAACATTTGTATTGCTAAGCTCAACAATTCCAACGCTATTAAGTTGACAAGATTGTAGCATCATTGCTATTGAAACCTATTGAATGATTAATAAAAGTCCAAGAACTACAAATCCAACAATGAAGTTTGTAGAATCTTGATTCTAACACAAAACTGCTCCTCATCTGTGTGACAAAAAAGGCAAAATAATCATCAAAATTAGCCTAAAATAATAACTTGAAATTAAGAAAATATATACTAGCTAATGATTTAAGGTTAATTAGTTGAATGTGAAAATTCTCGGCAAAGTAACACTGTCATTGCCATTCATCCCTAAATTTGAAAATCTTGTAATTTAGAAATGATCTATTCCATTGCCATTGGTCCCTAAATCTAATAAAATTCCAAAATGATTTCTGAATATGAAAATTCTCAAGCTTGTTACTCATTTTGAGATCATTTCTCAAGCTCAATTGACTTAACCAAAATGACTAATATGATTGAGAATTATCAATTTCATTCATGAACAGAATCTTCCCTACAGCTCATAGTAATTCTTGATCATACCAGAAGCAGCAGAGAGACTCCTTGTAGAATACACATCTTCCACTAGCATAAAGAGATTACTCTAGTATTCCGCATACCAACATGGACCAGACCAAAGAGATTACATGTCGAATGGTAATAGAAAGCAAAAGTATAAGTAAAAAGTATCAATTATCAACCACATATTTACATTTGTCTAACAATAAATCACCAACCAGAGTAACAATAGATGTATAGTTTCACTTTAGTGTTAGATATGGGCATCAATGACAGAGCAGATGAACATAAAATGAATCCATAAGTTATTTTGGTGCTTGCAAAACAAAGAGCTCATAGATTTAGCATCTGTAAATGTCTTGTTTACTGTTCCACTACTATTCTCATCAATACTTTGGCAAACATGTCAACATACACTGTTAGAACTTGTAGTTTTATATATTTAATTTAAACTACAATGTAAGTAGCATTCCTAAACATCTAAAATAGCCCAAATAAATCCATAACAGAATTTGTATTTACATCTCCCTCCACTTCAATAAAGATACCAATAAAACCAAATCATCACATGTTTAAGATGGACTATGCTCGTCAAATAAAGAGGTTGTTTCAAGAGGCTCAAAAGCAAATAACAAACAATAAATGTATGCTTAATTTTAAGGAACTGTACCTAGTTCCTATCAAGTCATACCTGAGCTATGTGAAACAACTGAATCATGTCGTGCAGTGATTTAGTGTCAAATAGAGGCTCTCCATCAATTTCAAACATCTTAGCTTCACCAGAGTTTTGTAAAGCAGTTCTTTGTCCAATGCCATCTAGGCTCGAAATGATACCTTCACCGTGTTCTACACGCTTTGAAATTCCACAATACATTCATGAGACCTTCGATACCCACAAAGATCTTAGTATTAGTATAGTAGTTAGCCTATAAAGACATTGCTATAATGAACAATAAACCATCTCTTCTTTTGAACTTTTTGGCCCATGATACCAAAGAAGACACTTAGTAGAATATGTTCATAGTTAGCTTTCACACTAAGCTTTGTATTGGTATTTTTTATTATTATGTTATTCTGTCCAGTTATGTTATCAGGATATATTTCAAAATAAATATGACCAAGGAGTAGAATAACTTATATGATTTAAACACTTTACTAAGAAGCAATAGATATACCTTTCTTCCTTTGTATCTTTATTGCATTTCTTTGATATGTTCCTGCATTGGAGGATGGTTTACCGCACGTATAAATTGTTCCGAGTATATCCTAATTGGAAACTGAGCAAACAGAAGAGTTTTTAAGCTGATTGAGGACAGTGGTGATTGGTTACTCAAATGAAGTATTAAATATAGTTAAATAATACCTACTAAAATTATAAAGCAAACCGGAGCTTATAAGAAAATTTTGTGGGTACTTATTGCGGCAACACGAGTTAGCTTTTCTTGAAACTCAACCCCATCAGGTGTAGCTTCAAGTTTCTTTTCTTACTGTGCTGCAAAACAAGAAGCCAAATTACTGCTAAAATCACAATGATATAGAAACTAAACCATAAAAACCATACAACATAATAAATAACAAAATAAAAAATCTGCAATTATAGAAACTATACCAAAAAAACCAGACAAAGTAAACAAAAGACAGCTGCCTGGCAGCATTATAACAGCTCAAACAAGCAAACCAGCAAAGAAATTTTCGATTAGCAAAAACTCCGAACAACCCATCAGCACACAACTCCTATTAATTTCCACCCAAATTAACTTATTAATGAATACAAATCATGCTTCACTTCCACAAAGTAAATCAGCCAACATCCATTGACCGATGCCCAAAGAACATTTTGCATTTACAAAACTCAAATTTCATAATTAAAATGTCTTTCACATACATTCAAAATAAAAATCATATACAATAGAAACAAAATGCACACATAACTCCAATTGTGCCATAGATTAAAGTTAAAGATACCTATGAAAATCAGTTGGAGTAAAATGCCAGATACATGCAGAAAATTACATTATAACTCCATTCACAGTTGATTTTTGTAACCATGTCCACTAGGAAACCATTCCTACATGATCTCTTTTAGTATTTGAACTAGTTCCCTGAGTTGAACATTTACCATTTTCTAAAAAACAGTCACAGTATGCCAGTAGGTGACTTATAACAGTGATCATTCAATTAGAAGAAAAAAAAAGCAGCCCCTGTTATCCCAAGTTCTCATAAGATAATAAAAAAAGATA
Organism: Vicia villosa; assembly: GCF_029867415.1. Taxonomy (NCBI): domain Eukaryota; kingdom Viridiplantae; phylum Streptophyta; class Magnoliopsida; order Fabales; family Fabaceae; genus Vicia; species Vicia villosa. The sequence goes on along the minus strand of NW_026705136.1, from coordinate 944,704 downwards.
TATTTCCTTCATGATTTAAACAAACAATAATGTAGTTGTGATTCATATTTCATGCATCTCGCTGGGTTAAACAACAAACCCTAAAGTTGAGTTAAAAGCCCAACTGTGACTCCCACTACACCAATTTCTAAAAATCTTAAAACCTAAAAAATCAACAATTCAAAATAACATAGTTTCAATTTATGAAGTGATTCCACCAATCATTCTATTAGTTAAACCCTAGTAAGAAATCAGGCAAGAGAGATGAGAAAGGGGTACAAATTAAAGATTACCTCGATAAGGAAAGATAAACAGGTTGAACTAACAAGTGACGAGACCGACTTGAGAGAGACCGGCAGAGGGAATCTGGTATGTGAAGAACCAAGAGTAAGTTAACTGTGTGAGCTTTGAAAACCCTCGTTGGCGAGTGAGCGTAGTGTTCTTCGTTAACCTTCACATACAAAGGAGATCCAATTGGTAAGCACAAACGAGAGGGAATCATGTGTTCTGATTGATTTGCTTAAAGAAAAAAAGGGTTAGGGTTTGTGCGCGATTATTTTGTTTGTTTAGCTTGAAGGAGAAAAGGGTTTGTGACAGTTTTTTCGTTAGGAATGATTGTTATCAAGAAGAAGTACAATAGTCGCGAAAGGGTTAGGAACCGGGGAGGAGGGATGATTTTGTTTTTAGCGCTCAATTTTTGGAAAAGGAACGGCTGAAATTTTGTTTTAGCGCTCAACTTTGCTTTTAGCTTTAAGTAAGATTAAAAACCTCTATTCGATTCCACATTTTGCATATAATTAGTACACGGTTTCAAGCCGTTTTTAGTTAGACCGTTCTCTTTATGGTCTATTAGAACGGTTTTAAGCTGTTGCATAAAATTTATAAGAAATAAATATCTTACCACAACGGAAGTAAGAAATTTGTTGCCTATTACTCTCTACGAGAACGGTATTTTTACCATCCTAAAATTAGGCGTTGCCATAGGGTCAAAATGTTGTAGTGATCCTTAGTCGTCAAAAGCTTCTTCTTGCTGATCCAGATAGGATCACATTCAGAGCCAGCTTCCCTGTGCATAGCAATATAATGAACCATAACTTCTGGTCGTTCATTCCTGAAGAACACTTCAAAATCAGCCAAAACAGGACCTCTTCTGGTTCTAACTTCTGGATTTGCTTTAGGAGTAGAATCAATAGTCTGGATAATGCCCATCTTCTTCTTCAGAGTATTAGCATTCAGAGTACTCCTAATGATGGTGTAAGGATTATTGATTATACCAGCAGACTCCAACTGTTCAACAATCTTAGCTTGAATCAGAAGGTTGGTGATGATCCTCCCAAAAGGAATAACATTCCTCTTTTTGTTTGGATACTTCAGCCTGTTTTCATCTCTAGAGTCTTTCACAGCATTCCACGTGTGATTGAAAATAATGTACGGAACATCCACCTTTTTCTGAGTACTAAGGCAATACATGACGTATTGTTGGTCTCTGTTAACGAAGTTTGATGAACTAGTTGACTTCCTGTGGTAGAAGCAACCCAGAAGAATCTTAGTCCATATCTTGTATATGGTTTTCAGATCCTTAACCTCCTTTGATTTCATCCCATTCTCACAGATTTCTTAGTAGACAGCATCCCAATCTCTTCTTGGAGTTACTTCAGTAGCACCTTCAGCATTCATCAACCCAAACAATTTTCTCAAGGTGGTTTCAGTGATATGGAAGAATTCACCATGAACAACAGAGATGATAGCCTTAGGCATCACGGTTGCATGAATCCAGAATTCCTTCACTAGGTCTGGATAGACTGTTCCACAGAAATCATAAAACATCGGCGCCCATCCTTGAACAAGTTACTGGTGGAACAAGTTGTTGCTCTTGTTCTTGTTCATGTTGTTGCTGAGAAGAAGAACTATCATTCTGAGTAGAAGGGGAAGCCATGGAAGCACTTCTGAGATTTCTGGGTTTTCTTTTAGGGTTTGAGAAAAGAGAGAAAAGGTTGCAGAAACGCATAAACTTAGAGAGAATGAATGTGTGAAAAGAGAAAATGAGATTATGAGAGATGTATAAATAGAAACGGATTTGAAACAAAATGTAATTAAGTTCTGAGAATGAACAGTTATAGAATGAAGAGAATCAAATGCATTTAATGTTGAGTGACGTTAGGGCAAAACATGATATTTGAAATGATTTGCACAGTTACCTAGGGCGACGTCTCATCAACTGCACGCATGCTTGTCCCTTCATAGTGAACACGTGTTCATCTTCTGGAATAGTTGGTGACAGCTGTTTTGCTTTAAAAGAGGTTCTGAGTCAACTTAGACATATGAAACGTTAGCAATAACAGAATCAGAATATCTAATTGATCAACATTTTCAGAACTTCTGATAAGAGAAATAAATTATCATTTCAAATCTAATCCATATATCAGAACTTCTCATTTTTTCACTCTGGGCATAAATCCATATTGATATTCTTCAGAATGAACTTAAACCTATCTTCAGCAAGGGGTTTTGTAAAGATATCAGCCCATTGATGGTCTGTATCAACAAAGTTTAAAGATAGAACACCCTTCTGAACATAGTCCCTAATGAAATGATGTTTAATCTCAATATGTTTAGCTATGGAATGTAAGATTGGATTCTTAGATAAAAAAATAGCAGAATTATTATCACAGAAGATAGGAATGTTACTCTCATATATCTGATAATCTTCTAACTGACTCTTTATCCAGAGCATCTGTGTACTACATCCAGCAGCAGCATCATATTCTGCTTCTGTTGTAGAGAGGGCAATTGTAGCTTGCTTCTTGTTGTACCAGGAGATCAGATGACTTCCAAGAAATTGACAACTTCCAGAAGTACTTTTTCTTTCAACTCTATCTCCAGCGTAATCAGCATCACAAAATCATACTAAGTTTTATTCTTCAGAACTTCTGTAGACTAAACCAACATTAGTAGTACCTTTCAGATACCTCAGAATTCTCTTAACAGCAGTTAAGTGAGATTCTATAGGATCTGATTGGAATCTTGCACACAGACAGACACTGAATAAAATGTCAAGTCTAGAAGCAGTAAGATATAAAAGAGATCCAATCATACCTCTGTAGAGCTTCTGATCTACCTTCTTACTTACCTCATCCTTACCTAAAACACACGTTGGATGCATAGGAGTATTTGCTTCTTTGCTTTCTGAAAGATTAAACTTCTTCAGAAGTTCTTTCACATACTTGGTCTGATGAACATAAGTTCCTTCAGAAGTTTGATTGATCTGGATCCCAAGGAAGTACTTGAGTTCTCCCATCATGCTCATTTCAAATTCTGCCTGCATAGACTTAGCAAACTCCTTTCCAAAGGTAGCATTAGATGTTCCAAAGATAATATCATCAACATATATTTGACAAATTAAAATATCCTTTTTAAAGGTTTTACAGAAGAGAGTTGTATACACTTGTCCTCTAGTGAAACCATTATTTAGAAGGAAAGAACTTAATCTTTCATACCAAGCTCTAGGAGCTTGCTTCAGTCCGTATGATGACTTCTTTAGTTTAAAAACATGTTTTAGAGACTTAGAGTCTTCAAAACCAGGAGGTTGGTGGACATATACTTCCTCATCTATATAACCATTTAAGAAGGAACTCTTAACATCCATCTGATACAGAGTGATGTTGTTCTGAGTGGCAAATGAAATTAACAAGCGAATAGATTCTAACATGGCCACTGGTGCAAAGGTTTCTGTATAGTCAATACCTTCTTGCTGACTATAGCCCTAAGCAACCAGTCTGGCTTTGTTTCTTACAACTTCTCCTTTTTCGCTTAGCTTGTTTCTGAAGACCCACTTAGTTCCAATGATGTTAAATCCTTTTGATCTTGGAACTAGATCCTAAACATCATTCCTTAGAAACTGATTTAGTTCTTCTTGCATGGAAATTATCCAGTCAGCATCCTCCAGAGCTTGATCAACAGAGGTTGGCTCAATCAGAGATACTAAACCAAATTGAAATTCTGCATTGCTCTTAAGGAATGCTCTTGTTATGATGGGATCATCTTTCTTTCCAATGATAACATCTTCTGAGTGAGCAGAGTTGAGTCTAGAAGATCTTCTGATAGTTGGCTCTTCAGAAATTCTAAGATTCTCTAATGAACAGCAACTTGATCTTCTGAAACTTTGCTTCTGGGTTCTTCAGAGTCTGAATTAGAGATTTCTATATCTGCAAAATTCTCAAAATGCTTTGACTTTTCAAGACCAAGCTTATCATAAAATCTGATATTGATTGATTCTTCAACAACCAATGTTTCAGTATTGTATACTCTATAGCCTTTAGAGCGTTCATAATATCCAAGAAGGAAACACTTCTGTGCCTTAGAATCAAACTTATGCAGATGGTCTTTAGTGTTCAGAATATAACATACACATCCAAATGGATGGAAATAAGAAATGTTGGGCTTTCTGTTCTTCCACAATTCATAAGGAGTCTTATTAAGAATAGGTCTTATGGAGATTCTATTCTGAATATAACATGCAGTGTTAATTGCTTCTGCCCAGAAATGCTTAGCCATATTGGTTTCATTGATCATGGTTCTGGCCATTTCTTGTAGAGTCCTATTCTTTTCGTTCTACAACTCCATTTTGCTGTGGAGTTCTAGGACAAGAGAAATCATGGGCAATACCATTTTATTTGAAATAAATTTCAAAGAATCTGTTCTCAAATTCACCACCATGATCACCTATGACCTTTATGATTTTACACTCTTTCTCAGATTGGATCAAAGTGCAGAATTCAAAGAACACTGTAGTGACTCATCCTTGTGTTTCAAGAACTTTACCCATGTCCATCTGCTATAGTCGTCTACGATGACTAATCCATATTTCCTCCCTCTGATTGATGCTGTTTTGACTGGGTCAAAAAGATCAATGTGCAGAAGTCCTAGCGGCCTAGAGGAAGAGACAGCATTCTTAGACTTGAATGCAGGTTTTGAAAACTTCCCTTTCTGACATGCTTCACAAAGAGCATCTGATTTATATTTCAGATTAGGGAGTCCTCTAACCAAATTAATTTTGTTAATCTTAGAAATATTTCTCAAACTAGCATGACCTAATATTCTGTGCCAGACCCACTGCTCTTCACTGACAAACATAAGGCAAGTAACCTTTTGATTTTTAAGATCTTGAAAATCAATCTTGTAAATGTTGTTCTTTCTCTTTCCTGTAAATAGGATTGAGCCATCCTTCTGACTAATAGCTTTACAAGACTTTTGATTAAAGATTATGTCATAACCATTGTCACTTAATTGACTTATGGACAATAAGTTATGAGCTAATCCATCTACTAGCAGAACATTAGTTATAGAGGGAGAGTTACCGATGCTTATGGTTCCAGAGCCAATGATCTTTCCCTTCTGGTTCCCTCCAAACTTTACTTCTCCAGCAGATTTAAACACCAGGTCTTGGAACATAGACCTTTTTCCCGTCATGTGCCGCGAGCACCCAGAGTCCAGGTACCATGACATATTTTCCTTTGTCTTCTTGGATGTCAAGGATATCTGCAACAGGAATTATCTTTTCCTTAGGTACCCACATTTTCTTGGGTCCTTTTGGGTTAGTTCTCCTCAAGTTTTGATTGAACTTGGGTTTATAATAAAAATTAACAGGAGGTACAACATGATATTCCCTATTCTGAGTAACATGATATTTTCTAGTGAGTGCAACATGCTTCTTGGTGTGTGTAATGTGGAAACTCTTAGCATGTGATGTGAGCCTAATATCATGGGAGTGGCCATACTTGAATTGATCATACAGAGGTTTGTATGTGATTTTCATCTCATCAACAGATTCAAGTTTATATGGGGTTTCACCCTCATAGCCTATGTCAACCCTCTTGTTTCCACTAACTGCATATATCATAGAGGCTAGCTGACTTCTGCCAATACCTCTGGATAGAAACTTCTCGAAACTCAAGTCATACTCCTTAAGAATATTGTTCATGCTTGGAATAGACTTTTCTGAACTAGAAGATGATTCAACATCTTTAGATAGTTTTAAAACTTTTTCATTAAGTTCAGAATTTTCTAATTCAAGCTTCTTAGTTTCAGATGCAAAGAGCTTCTTCAGCTTCTTGTATTTGATACTATGTTGAGCCTTGATTTCTAGAAGTTCAGCTAGACTAGAAACTAACTCTTCTCTAGAAAGTTCAGAAAATACCTCTTAAGAATCTGAGTCTGATGTAGATTCTGATTCATCATCAACAGCGGCCATCAGCGCTATGTTTGCTTGCTCATCTTCAGAGTCTGACTCTTGATCAGTAGAGTCTGAGTCATCCCAAGTAGCCATAAGGCCTTTATTCTTTTCAAACTTCTTCTTGGGCTTTTCCCTCTGAAGCTTTGGACACTCATTCTTGTAATGTCCTGGCTCTTTGCATTCATAGCACGTCACCTTCTTTTTGTCAGATCTTCTGTGTCTAGAAGATTCTCCTCTTTCGGGCCTTTTGAACTTCTGAAGTTCTTGAACTTCCTTTGTTTACTCTTCCAGAGTTGATTTACTCTTCTGGAGATCATGGAGAGTTCATCTTCTTCTTCTTCTAATTCTGATTCTGACTCTTCAGAATCTTATTCTTCAGCCTGAAAAGCGTTAGTGCATTTTTTATTATTTGATTTTAAAGAAATTGACTTACCTTTCTTATGAGGTTCATTTGCATCCAGCTCTATTTCATGACTCCTCAGGGCAATGATCAGCTCTTCAAGAGAAACTTCATTCAGATTCTTAGCAATCTTGAATGCAGTCACCATTGGACCCCATCTTCTGGGCAAGCTTTTGATGATCTTCTTGACATGATCAGCCTTTGTATATCCCTTGTCAAGCAATCTTAATTCAACAGTCAGAGTCTGGAATCTTGAGAACATTGCTTCAATGTTTTCATCTTCCTCCATCTTTAAAGCTTCATACTTCTGAATTAAAGCAAGAGCTTTTGTCTCCTTGACTTGGGCATTACCTTCATGAGTCATCTTCAAGGAATCAAAGATGTTATAGACAGTTTCTCTGTTTGTTATTTTCTCATATTCATCATGAGAAATATCATTCATCAGAATAGTCCTTGACTTGTGATGATTTTTGAATTGTTTCTTTTGGTCATCACTCATTTCTTGTCTTGACATCTTTACTCCACGAGCATTAACAGGATGTCTGTAACCATCCAAGACTAGATCCCATAAGTCACCATCTTGACAAAGAAAGTAACTTTCGAGTCAATCTTTCCAATACTCAAAATTTTCACTATCAAAGACTGGTGGTCTAGTGTAGCCATTGAAACCATTGTTTCCATTACCATTGTTGTTTTGTTCAGTAGGAACAAATGTAGCTGTTGTATCACCCATAAGACTTTGTGTTTTTCTCCCTGAATCTTTTGTCTAACACGGTTAAGTGCTTGCACCAAGAACCGACGCTCTGATGCCAATTGAAGGATAGAAAAACACTTAGAAAGGGGGGTTTGAATAAGTGTGACTTTAAAAACTTATAACATAAAAACAATGAACACAATTATTTTTATCCTGGTTCGTTGTTAACGAAACTACTCCAGTCCACCCACTTAGAGTGATTTACCTAAACTGAGGATTTAATCCACTAATCCAACTGATTACAATGGTTATCCACTTAGAAAACTTATAAGTCTTCTAGAGTATACAGATCACAACTTGATCACTTTCGGAATTCACCACTTAGAAAACTTCTAAGTCTTCTAGAGTCTAGTGATCACAACTTGATCACTCTAGGAACCTTTTACAATCAATGTAAAATAATGTTTACAAGGGTATAGATTGCTTCTTATAAAACTATAATCAAAACAGTGATATTTCTCTTAAGTTCTAAGCTTAACACTCACTAGATATTACAAGAGTTTGTGAGGTTGAAGATGAAGTTTGTGAGCTTTGATTTTGACAATGTTTTGGTATATTGTGCAAGAGTTCTCTAGCTGCTTCTGATCAGAACTTCTATATATAGATGTTTGAGAGAAGATGACCTTTGGGTTGCATTTAATGCTTTGCGTGAATAGTACAGCTTTGCATTTAATGTTTCACACTTTTGTCAACTACCTCGAGCCATGCTTTTGCTGCTTTTACTGAATTTGCCCTTTGTAGCTTATAACGTTCCTTTTGTCAGTTAGAGATTAGACTTAATAGCCTGTCATCTTGTACTTGCTTCTGAACTCAGATTTGTGCATCCAAAACCTTCTGAGTCAGTGCTTCTGAGCGCTGAATTGTGCACACTCTTTATGTATTTCCTGAAATGGAAAATGCAAAGGATTAGAGTACCACATTGTCTTATACAAAATTCATATATAATGTTATCATCAAAACACAGAATATTGATCCGAACAAATCTTGTTCTAACAAAATAAACTTCAAATTCTCTTAAGCGGGCGATGTGTGTTCCTCTTCAAAATGAAGATGTGTACGCTCCCCATATAAGAGGATCATCTCTTCTTCCTCTTTGAAAATTCATCCTCTTCAACCTCATCCAATAGCTTCCCCATCATCAATCACCTTGAAGAGACCAACCTAGGCCATAGTACCTATAATTCTTAGGGGCGGGGTATTTAAATAAAGTTCAATAAATAAAAGCAAGGTGTAACACTGATGATTGGAATATAGAAAATTTTAAATGGTGGAAAAAAATAGGAAACTTCATATAGTTTTTCATGCCATAAACCTTTCCCTTCATCTAGCTTTAAAGACACTGCTTACAAAATAAACTGAGTTTTCAGCGTTATCCATTTCCTTAACTAAAACATAGCTCATGGCGTTATTAGCTACTGACAAGTATAGGTACAAAGGAATCCCATCCCATTTGGAATTTTAATATTATCAACCAAATTACTTCAAATACATGAGAGAGAGAGAGAGAGAGAGAGAGAGAGAGAGAGAGAGAGAGAGAGAGAGAGAGAGAGAGAGAGAGAGAGGAGGGGTGAATTGTGTTATTTGTTTTTTGAAAAGTTTTAATAAAACAGTTAATTTTAGGTTAATTGATTTTAAGAAAATAGATGAAAAATATATTAAGTAGCGGAACATAAAATATGGAAAATAAAGAGATAAGGATAGAAACATCACACAAGGATCTATATAGGTTTGGCCTTAAACCACGTGATCTAATCTAGCTCCCAAAAGATTCCTCTTGACATTTCAACTAACAATAGTTTGAGCTTTTACACATAGATCAGCCCACCAACCTTCCTTGGAGCAAGCTTTTTTAACCAGGTTTAGATTTCAAACTCAAATTTAATCACAGATGTACAAGAGAAGTATGTTCTTGAATGGAAATTTCAGCACAGCAACAGAATTACACGACTCTTAATATAGGTCTTTCACTATCTCAACACTAAAACAATGAATAATGAATAAAAATTGCTTCAGGGAAGATAGTGAGTAGTAGAGAAGGATATAAAATATGATTTTCGTGCTTTGGAATAGTGCAAAAGACTCATTTATATAGGATATAAAATTCTTCTAAAAAAGGAAAGAATTTTGGGCCAAATCCGCTCTTTTATTTATTAGACTGTCGTTCTAATTAATCAGACAATTGTTACAATCAATTAGACCTAGAAAAGAAAGTAAACATTCGTTAGATATGTTCCCTAATCAATTATATAACTTCCTTAATCGATTATTGAGAGATTTTAGCCCCATAAAAAAATTGATATGATCCTTAATCTATTATTTGTCGAATTCCCATTGTATAATAAATTAGGGAACATCATAATCAATTAGACATTGGCCAATATTAGTTTTAAAAATGTTTTGACCATATGATGTTTTGGAAATCATTTAAAGTGAGTATGTGCATTTCCTTAGTACTTTAAAAGCATAAGATCAGAGAGGAGCTTGAAAATGCTTCAGCTCCATTAACGTTGTTCTCCTTTGGTGTCTTTACAACCATGCCATCTATGTATGCCTATACGTTCTTCCATATTTGGTTTGAAAACAGTATATCCATCAGTCTTTGATAGATGGATCCAACATACATGGGACCAAAAGACATCACCTCGTAGTAGTTACAACTATTGGTCATTAAATTCATTTTGGGCGCATCCAAGGAGTTCATCTTAATTTGATTATAACCCAAGTAAGCCCAATTAAAGATAAGCATTATGTACCCTGATTACCCACCAATCAATATTTCTATACAAAGCAAGGGGTTATGGTTCTTTGTGACATTCCATATTGAAATCAGTAAATCCACCCATATTATCCACTTTCCTGAGTATTTATTCATCATTACCACATCAGCTAGCCAAGTGGTGCACTTGATCTAACTTTTGAACCCAAATATTTCAACTTCTTCATCTTTTCATTAGTTATTATTCATCTCTCTTCCCTCGTCTTTCATGTTTTATGTATGATTGGCTTGATGGTGACATCGGGGACATACTATGGCAAATGACTTTGAAATCTATTTATGGCATATTTGAGGGGCTCTAGGCGAATAAATTTACGTTCTTTTGTGTTAAACATGTGACTCCATACACAAAAGGGGGTGAATTGTGGAGGTTTGGAAATTGTTTATTTAAATAAAAATCGTTTTCAAAATCCAATTTTGAAAATATTTTATCAAAAATGTTTGAATACTTATCCAACGAAAACTCAAAGTATAGAAATTTAGTGGAAAATAAAAGAGAAAAGGGAAGAGAGAAAGACACCATAAATTTAATTAGGTTGGGTCTTAAAGAAGTGACCTAATCCTCTCCCTAATAAGTGACAAACCCCCTTATACAAGAAAATGAAGTTTCAGGCTAACTTCCTAAAAAACAACAAACTGAAGCTTGAAGCGGTTGGTCTCAAAACCAAACAAAGAACAGAGCTTCAATTGATTAGTATCTAAGCTGAACAGAGATTTTGCACAAACAGATCTCGATCCAAGATGGAGTTCAAAGTTGGCTGTCCTCCAAATTGAATCGGGTATTTTCACGGGTTGACCGCAAATCAAACCAGAGTTTTATCGGGCTGATCTCAAACCTATTGAGCTTTTAACCTGGCCGAACTCTAAAATCGAGTGAGATTTTACACCGCGATCAGCTCAAGAACTGTTGTGAATATTTTTCACTGGTTATTCTTCAAAAACCCAAAAGAGAGTTTTTCTTTAGTGGTGAAGCTCATGAACCAAACAAAAACTTATTCTAATCCCCAAAGGCAAACAAAAAAGTGTTACAATGGGTTAGATCCCAACCAAAATAATCACACTTCCTAAGGAAAAATTATTTAGTCAAGAGATAAACTACTCTTGATAAATTTATAATTAAGCCCTCACCCATAACAAATTCTTCACTAAACTCACAAATGTTCTCAAAGCACTATGAATAATATATGTGAGAAAAGTATAAATGATTTAGAGAGATTATGAGAGAAATAAAAAGTGAGGTTTTTCACGTTTTCTAGATGATTTGGAATGATAGAGAAGCTATCTATTTATAGGTCAATAAATGGTATAAAATTTGAAACAATCCATGGGAAAATTATTTAACCTATTCGATTAGTTAATCGATTATGCAGTGCAAATAATCAATTATTTATGAACATATTGGAAGGTTTTGGAGAAAGTAGTTACCAATCATTAACATGCTAGCAAAAAGTGAGAGGCTTCTCTATGTTATAAATGTGTGTTTGATTTAGCCATAATACTTCCTAAAAATGCTCTTGTGTTTTTACTATACATTTATCACTCATACGAACAGAATCAAGTGTGCTCTCACACTTCCTCTTTTTCATACCCTGAAGCTGAAAGTCTTGGAATTATCTTTGACTTTGGTATCACATAAGAACCTTGAGTCATCTTGATGAGACTAGAGATATTTCTGTATTAGTTTCCATCATATGGGAAGCTTTAAATCACCATTCTTTATAAACCCTAATTATTTACTTGAGATAACTTTAGCTTGATTTGGAAGGGTAGCTTGATCATGTTCAACCACCTTCTGCATCTTTGACCGCTTGAGCCAACTTTAGTAGTTGCTTGACTTGAAGTTTTTTTATCATCAAAACTACTTCAAGTTTTGTTACTACTTCAGGTTTTGTCATCATCAAAACTATGTTATCATCAAAGCTAAGAAGTTACTTCTTGAATCTTGCTATCAATGAGGTTTATCATCTTGGATCATTTCTTGATTATACCTTCAAGAACATGGATCCACATTTTGAAGCAAGTGTATTAACTCATTTTCTTTGACTTCTTTTAAGAAGGTTTCCAGTTTTATAGTTTGGAAACTCTGCAAATTAATCTTAACTTCTTCCAAGTCTTACAGAGGGAGCAATCTATCCTCCAATTACTCCTCTCTTGGATCGAGGTCCACAAAGTTGACATTGGAGAAATATATCCTTGACATATCTCTGTAGATGCCCCCTCTTGAATGAGATGTTATAATTCCTTGTTTAGCTGGTGGCAATCTTCAACGTGGTGACCTTTATCTTGTGGTATTTGTACCATTTGTCGGGATCTTACCCCATAACCTCCCACTTAAGTGTTGGTGGTTATAAGATGAATTTTGTATGAAACAATACTTGCCATACTTTTTCTTGCTTGGTTTTCAATGGCATATAGTTCCTTATGGGCCTTCTAGAAGGTTTGACAGCTTCCTTTCCACATATTGGTTAGGGGAAGTTGTTTTTGCGCTGATTGGAGGACTTAGACACTAAAAATCTGTGTTCCTTCCCATCTTTGGCTCTCTTTTCTTCTTTTCTTTCCTTGCGTTTTACTTAGCACACAGCCACATCCCTTATTTCTTTCATTGAGTAAGTAGGCATTTAGGCGAAGGATTTGTTGAAAATGTTGTTGGATGCTTGTAAATTTATTTGCATTGTTTGGTTTTGGTGACATAATTCTTCCACAGTGGCGTGCATCTCTGCTAGGGCCTTGTGGTCTCCATTACTGGATGTAACCCTTGTGGCCATCACCGACAAATAAAGGCTAGGTTTATCTAAAGCTCTTGAAAAGAGTGTGATCCATTTCAATTTTACTAGATCCCACACTGGGCGCCAATTGTAATTGCGGAGAGTACAATGCTAGTGACTCTACCTGCGATATACTAAAAAATAAGTTTTTAGAGCTGTCATAAAGTGATGATCTGACCTAACCTTTTAAATAAGTATATATAGCCTTTGCTCTTTTTTAAGGGTGTTGGGTCCTCTGCCTATAATACATGTTAGATGTTGTTTTACCTTGACATACTTGAGAGTGTGGTGGGTGAGTCATCCTTATAATATAGGGAGTCATGTCGGTGACTCATCCCTATAATATAGAAAGATGTGGTTCGCTAACTCAGCGTAACTTCGAACTATATTCTCGACTTTGACGAGGATGAACTTGCTAGGCTAAAGAGTATGTTCAATGACTCATCTCCTACAATACAAAGTGTGGGGAGAGTCTCCCCCGCGTCTAACATGTGGTTGATCTCGCCTAGTCTCTTTGTTATCCTCACCGTGCATTCTTCGTGGCGAATGGTCAAAGATCGTCGGTACTATATGGATTTGAGTCATAACATAAAAGTTCACAATATTTTCTCAACCACAAGACCTATAGGGACGAAGTCAACGTGATTAAAAAGAAATACAACAATTCAATTTTATAAATATATATATATATATATATATATATATATATATATATATATATATATATATATATATATATATATATATATATATATATATATATATATATATATATATATAGAGAGAGAGAGAGAATGTATCAAGTATGAGGGTTTTTAAATAAGAAATAAGAGGATTCAATGGTAACCATTGAATTAATCAAGAGAGAGAAATAATAGTTATATTAATATTTTCATAAATAATTGAATTTCTCTCTCTTGATTAATCCTATGGTTAACATTGAATCCTCTTATCTCTTATTTTAAAATTGCTCCTACTTGATACATCCCCTATATATATATATATATATATATATATATATATATATATATATATATATATATATATATATATATATATATATATATATATATATATATATATATATATTGTAGTTATATAATTTTTTCCATATTGAATAACCAAATGTTAGTTCTTATTGCAACAAAATAAAATAAAATGTTAGATATTCAGCAACTATAGGGGATTCCAACAGAAATTCAAAGGAAATCAACAACTATTGGAGACCCAACAGAAATTCAAATGAAATCCTGAACATACGTTTCGGATATTGATGATTTTTTGTTCATTTTGCTGTAACAAGCATTTTCGTATCTATATATACATAGGTTTCTGAAACCAAACAAAAAACCATTCTCGCTAAAATGTCTGCATCGTTTACAAAATCAAACAGACCTGATCTCTCCACCTCCCCTACCTATGCCAATGTCAAAGGCTCGTCTTCCTCCGTCAACAGTTGCATATCAATGAAAAGTTCCATGTTTGTAACTGTCGCCGAAACGGCAGAGGTAGTCAAATGGCTTAGTCACCGGAAGAAGCGTACGTGTATATGCTCGCCGTCAACGCACCCTGGCTCATTCCGGTGTAGCCTCCACAAGAACTCTGGCTCGGCGATAGCTCTGTCACAAAAAAGTCTTAACACGCGGAGATCGGCCATGATGAACTCGCTTGTAAGAATCCGTGGCATTGAGGAAGAGCTCGTTAGGAGAGCGCTGGTGGCTCCGATTAGAAGTTCGTCACATAAACAACGCCGGCGTTGTGATTTTTGGCCGCGGCCTAGTAGGTTTTTTGTCATGTCCAGATATAAAAGTTAATACACTAATCCTCACTTCTTCATACGGTTCTGCTGACCAAGAACGGTACTCAGATTAATATCGCGCGTTCTACCCCTTCATTCGAGTGCATGAAATTAATGTTGATGGATCATTTATCTTTAATACCGGTGGTCTCTAATAGATAATCATAACAGAATTATGTTAGTTTGTTAGGCTTTCCTAGTTTTTCTCTAGTTAGTTACATCACATAAGTAAATTTAGTTATATTAGTTTGGATCAGTTGCTTGTGCAACAAGCTTTCTATTGCTATATACTCCCATTGATAAGCAAGAACATCTACAGGTAGATAATTGACGGTCTTCCTATTGACTATAGTTCGATTGTGGCCTCGATTTTGTCTCGCACATATTCCTACCTTATAACACACATTAAATCCTTACTTATGGCCATGAAAGAAAGAACAGAAGGAACGAGTACTTTTGATGACAACAATGTTCAAGACCTTTCAGCCAATTATGCTCATAACACATCATTTAAAGGTGGAAGAACCGGAGGTTATGGTAACTACTCAATCAGAGGTAGCATATAAAATTTTAGAGGTCAATACAGTAGAGGTCGGTCATTCTTTAGAGGAGGAGGTAGCATAAATCTGGAAGAATTTATATTTCTAGGCATGTAAAATTTGATGAAACTGTTTTTCCCTTTCATGACAATTCTAACTTGCACAATTACAAGCTTCACTTGTCTAGAAATGATTCATCTAATGTTGACTATGTTTCTGTTATTCCTAAAATATCATGCCAAAATAGATTTAATCATCTTGTCACTAATGATAATGTTTTCATATGGCATAACACATTACCCAATAAGGACATAACCAAACAAATGATGTTGATTAATCAAATTCACCAAGAATTTCAAGTCTTATTCTTGAAGAAACTAATTTATCATCATGTGATCACTCTCAACTACATCACAATGAAGTTTTCACTCAACTTTCCAATTCCTACAATTCTGGCCAATCTACTACCAACAACAATAAGGGTCATTCCTATAACACCCTTTTTCGAATTTTTTTTTTAAATATCCAGTTTTTTTATAAAAAATTCAAAAATAACAAAGTTTTCAAATAAATTACAAAAATGTTTTTTTTTTTTTAAGATTAACACGTTGTCGCCAGGGGGGTGGCGACAACGTTTTGGGCCTAAGAGGTGTCGCCAGTGGGCCTGGCGCCTCCTTTGTATTGTTTTGGTGTTGTCGCCACCCCCCCGGCGACAACACCCCCCCTATTTTTTTTTCTTTTTTTTTTGTTATTTTTTTCTTGGCTATTTTTTTTCTAATTTTTTATTTATAATTTTTCCAACTATTTTTTTCAACATTATTTGTTTATATAATTTTTTTTTAATTTATTTTCCATCCGTATTTTTTTAACTAATAATTTGATTTCATTTCATTGAAAAAATAAATTACAAAGACACATAGCACCTAAATACTATGTTGTGGAGCTAGCACCACGATTGGGACATTTGTTCCTATTATGTCCTACCTCACGACATATACTACACTTCCTCTGCATTTTTTCAGTGACATCCATCTCGGTTCTAATACGCCTGTTGTTTGGTCGACCGCTTTTATTCCGACGCATTAAATCGTTATGCCAAACTGTTTCCCCCTCGTACACAGGCCAATATGCTTCCATTGCTACCACCGGAAAGTAATTGTCGTATACGTTGAGCAACGTTGATACCTTGTAAATTTCGGATACCAAAGATAATGCATCAAAGTGAGTATGTGAACATGCTGCAAGGACATGGGAGCAAGGCATGCGATATGCTTGAAATTGGCCACAGTCGCACCAACGATCTGGGATATTGACGCGATACTGTTGTCGTGGAAGTCCCTGGTTGTGGTCAATTGTTTCCTTTACACTGAAGGTGTGGCCATGACGGTCGAACTCGGTCACTCGGTGAGTGTTACCCTTGGCAGATTCTTGTTGTATATATTTCATACACACATCGCTGTAGACCTGTTGTGTTTGTAACACTGAATTCCACCGCTTACCTCTTGTGGCGAACAGAGTTGCCATCCGAAAATACGTAGCACTAACCAAGGCAGTTACAGGTAGGTTTCGAATGCCTTTGAAAACCCCGTTCATTGATTCCACAAGATTTGTAGTCATGTGACCCCACCTAGCCCCATCGTCGTATGACCTAGTCCATCTCGCTCTGTCAATGCTGTCAATCCACCTCCCTGCATCTGGATTTGTCAACGCTATTTCTCGGCAGTAGTATTGAAATCTAGGTTGGTTTAAGGCATACCCCGCGTTCACCAAGTGGTTCTTCAAAAATTTATCTTTGATCTCTCTCATAAGGGGGGGTGGCGACAACACCAAAACAATACAAAGGAGGCGCCAGGCCCACTGGCGACACCTCTTAGGCCCAAAACGTTGTCGCCACCCCCCTGGCGACAACGTGTTAATCTTAAAAAAAAAACATTTTTGTAATTTATTTGAAAACTTTGTTATTTTTGAAATTTTTTTTTAAAAAGTGGATATTTAAAAAAAAAATTCCCCTTTTTCGGACTTGACATATAATACTATTAAATCAAAAATATAATTACCCACGGGTGTCACACATTATCAAGTAAAACACATGTTATTGACTTAAACAGTTTGCAGCAGAAAATAAAAATTATTGCAACATCATCACATAGTCTCATACATCGAAAATACTCAAAATAACATGAATTTATGACAAACAACTCAATAATCATCCAAGCAAGTAAAATAGCATCCCATCCCCTGTATTACAATACCAGAGCAACACAAAGGGTAGCAAAATTAAAATGGAAATAGAGAAGAAGGCAGTGACTGTTATTCCTCACTCAAAAGCACTACACACTACTTGAAATGGGGTGAGAATGGAAATAAAGAAGAAGGTGTAAATCCACACACAAAATAGAAAAGGGGTGAGAATAACCCTTACAAATGTTAGTGGTGAAATAAACATCAGGACGGTAAAAGAAATAATAATAAAGTGTGAGATATTGGATTGAACTCTAGTATGGTCGAAGGGTAGCTTCTTGGTTCGACAGGATTAAGCATGAAGTCTGTCATACCCCAAAATTTACCCATCTCATTCCTCTTGTTCAAACTTAGATCAGGGCACAATGACTCAAAGGCATCCCTCCTAAACAAAGTTCCAAGAAATTAGGGTTTTGTTGTTCTGAAGAAAATCAGTGGATCAAAATCTCCAATACACCTCATATGGTTTATGATATTCCAAACTACCTCCATGGCAAAATTCAAGGCTCAATTCAAAAGATTGATCACTCAATTGCTTAGAAAGTCAACAATCGACTGGTTTGACCTAAAAGTCAAATGTGGTCAAAATACAGTCAAAACTCCTGATTTTTTTGTCAACATCCTCACATTGAAGTATCATTCACCATTTGATCAAGAATTGATCATGGTTCATCAAGGAAAGATCAGAAATCAACAATTCCAAAAGTTTCTAATTTAGGGTTTTCATAGGAGAAAGTCAACTGAACTTTGACCAGCCATAACTCCCACATGGAACATCAGAAATTTTCCATCCAAAGCCCACTTCAAAGAAAATTGAATTCTCTACAATTTTGTCTCTCACATGCCAAGTCTAAAAATGCTTCATTAGAGAGATATGGATCAAAAGATTATAGGTCCTTTTTGAAAGTCAACCAAAAGCAGTTTTTTGTCAAAGCCCATATTATCAAGATAAAATCTTCAAATGGGAAAAAGCTTCCAAAGTGGCTTGTAGAGGACATATTGAGGTTTCTAAAAAGTCCTAGAACTCCTCCATATCTTAAAAATTGAGGGAGATATGCCTTGTCAAAGTTGGACAATTTTAAAGGGAAAAATGTGAAATAAAAGGCTCCAAAATGAATCTCTTTGTAAAGGGACCCAATCTCTTTGTAAGTTGGACAATTATAGATTGTGCCATAGTTAGGGTTTTGGGTTCTGAGTTTGGGGAAACATAATTGGGGGCGAAATTGCTCCAAAACGATGATGCCATGTGATTCGGAGGTCGATTTACAGTGTATTTATGTTGTCATATGGAATTTATTTGGAGTGCATAACGAAATTGTTCATCGCAGGGCTGTAGCTACGGTTAGAAACCGTAGGTAAAAGTTGTTGTTTTTGCAGATGCTGAAGGACAGGGATGAAGCTCATAGCGCGCGTTTATGTTTTAAATTTTTTGGTTAATTTGCTTTGCTTATTACATTATGCGCGCATCCCATTAACACATAAACCATGTAGCGCATTTGGTTGAGAGCAGGAGCGTGCGACCAGGAGGTTTGTGGTTCGATTCCCAGCGGCCACTATGTTTTTTTTCAATTTTCTCTCTTACTTCCTGCCTACAGATCCAATACGCGTGGCCAGCAAAGGCTTATGGCGTGCCTTCATCTCTCCACCGCTAGATCATCCTCCAGTCTCATCCAATGCACCAGTGCATGCGTGACTACCATGTTCCCCATGCGCGCAGCCACACCGGATCCACAGCTAAGTCCCTCAATTTTTTTTTTTATTTAAGTATCTATTTTGCTATATATTAGGTATTTGATTTATTTTATATAATTTCTTTCTAAAAACCCTTTTTAATTAAACATTCTTCTAAAATATTTCTTTTTTTTCCTTTCATAAAAAATATTAAAAATAAAAAAGGTTTATTTATTTTAAATGATTTTATTTTTAATTGTTTAAATTAATTTAAATCATTTATTTAATTATAAAAATATTTTGTTAATTGATTAAAACATATATATCAGGGTTAGGTAATTTACTCGAAACCTGATTTTCACCGATTTAATTAATTGGGTTGAAAACCAACAATTAATTTGTTTCATTCTATTAACTATGGCTAACTTGTGCCCTAATCAGGGTTTACAAAGATCACTCCCTACACTGAAAAAATATTTCTTTGTGCGTTTTTCAGGGTTAGCAACAGGGTTACTCCCGACTACGCGCCACGCCTTTTACGAAGCTAAGTCCCGACTTTTATTTTCCTTTAAATAATTTTTTGCCTTATAAATTTTTTATTAGGGTTTAAACCTCGAAAGTCAATGAACTCTTTTGCACTCATTTCTTTTGCTGTCTATTTTTGCCAATTTTTTAGGGTTAACCCCGAGGCTACCTTCGACTACGAACCATATCATATCAAATCAAAAAGCTAAGTCCTTTTCATATTTAGTTTTTAATTTCCTTTTGCCTTTTTTATTAAATTAGGGTTAACGTTATCTGTCAACGAGTTGATAATACACTCGCCCCCTTTATTTTTGTTTTCTCTTTTTCCAATTTTTCAGGGTTAGCCAACTGCCAAACCTCAATAGTCAGTAACCCTAAAATTTAACCTCGTTTATTTCTCTGCCTTTAATTATTACTTGAGTCAGATCCGCTGGTTTCTTTTTCCCCTTCCCCATATTACTGCGTGGTTAGTAATCCTAGGGAGTGACAACCCTGAACTGAATTAGAGTCATTTAATTATAAGATAAACTTATTCTGAATTTAATCACGTAATTGTTGCACCCACACACCTTTTATGGTACCCCTCTTGTTGCCTGTTGCCCGTTGCCTGGTGTTTTTTGCAGAATAGCCTTGTCCCTCGAATACGAGGATACCTCAGCCATGTTGCCTCGACTAATGTAAAGATCATAAGTCCCTAATGATGCTGCCTTCGATACACTAAATATGATCTCGTCCCTCGGAAGTTGCCTACGAAGGGCTGAGGTATCCTCTGGTTGCCTAACGAAAAAGGCTATTCTGATCCTTCCCTTAGACTACCTGCCCCTCTATGGCATGGGACAGTCTTAAGGCGAACGATAACTCGATGATCCGTTAACATCCAAACGAAAGACTTCCTGCCCCCTTATGGCACGGATAGACCCTTTCACCCTGAAAGGCTAAAGAACATTTTTCATCCAACCAGGTAATTGCTCCTAATTGCCTTGCTCTAAAAAAATCTTTTTCTACATTTTTTTTCATAAACCTTCAATATGGCTACGCTCATTTATAAGCTAAAGTCCGTATTCTCTTATTCCCATTATTTATTAAATTACTAAAATACTCTTAGTTCCCCTCAAACACTAAAATGACTCAATTAATCCAAAACAATTTAAATAAATCAAACAACACACATATAAACACTCAAATAATTAAATAAAAATATTAATATAAAGTCGGGGTGTTACGATTCCTACCATGGATCTTTCCAAAAACTAGTCAATTAAGCAAATAAACATCAACAATCCATTTCTAAATAGTGACCTTGATGAATCTATCTTTATCGGCCAACCTCCTATCCTTATCAAGGACTTAACAAGTACTTTGGTTACCAAACTTCAAAAACACTCTATTGTTTGAAACAGATCCCTCAGTCATAATTTCTTAAAGTTCACGCTTTTCTCACAAAAACATGATTTCAATCTACATAAAGTGGCATTTCATTGTTCATTATGGTAAGTACAACAATAACCTTTTACATTCTTGTTTATGTTTTTGATGTAATCATCATACCCAACTCTCAAGTCATCAAAATCCTATCAAAACCCCTCACGCTCACTTCCCACTCAAAGACTTGGGCACCTGTTCCATTCATGAATCGGAATTAGATACAATTGGTGAATTATATATCTTGAACCGGTGGTGATGATCCTTAATACGGTGGCGCGGGGTAGACCTCCAAGGTTAGCACTCCAAATCTCAAATCAGTGCAAGATTTAAGACGAGTATGGTGAAAAGTGGAGATTAAAGAATGTACCTTGCTTTCCAAGTGAATTGACTCTATACCTTGAGTTAGGTGAAGTGGATTTAAGATGAATTAGGCCTTATCTATTTGTTCTTGTGGTTGGCCCAGAAAAGTTTCCCCTAAGGCTTAGCCAGAAACTGAGTGAGTCGAGGAAGCATTTAATAATTTTGGCTGGCATCCAGGATGTTGTCCAGTGTGAGTTAGAACTGAGACGTTTGGAGTCAAATGAAAAATTAGTGGAGGAAAAAAGCATTACATGCTTTCTTATCACCGAAGTGTTTCATTATATGCTTTCAACACGTCGTTCCAGGTATGCAGTGGTCAGGAAATGATTCCCCGACTTAGGGTACTTGAGTATCTCTAGGTCTTCGCTCTGCTCGATGGAACGGTGTATACACAACATTTTGTATTTGTGACTCATTTTTTATGTAATCCACTAATTTCTTGCCAAATTCATTATAAAAGGCAGATTTTTCCCCAAAGCTTCTTTTTGTCCTCTTGTTGCTCTATGTTTCGCCCCTCCTCAAGATTTGATCACCGACTCTCTATCACCAGCTTCTGCATATTCTTGTTATGTATACGCCTTTATTTGTGGTCCACTAATACTCACGGAAGATCTGGGGAATGCTTCCATGGATGGCGCCCTTGAGTCCGTCAGTGGGGAGTACCCTCGCTGCCGCCCATGAAGAATGGGTCACTTTGCTTAGTCTCCCATGGTAAAATACCTTTTTTATTCAAGATCCATTATCCACAATATGTTTGATTTCCTTTGAGGTGGGGTCCCCTTCTGACTGGGCTATCTTGACAGGTGTGCGATGAGTTTGAGGGGTGCTCCATTCCCTTTTAAGATTGTAATTTTCAGAAGTTGGGTGTTCGTCTTCCTTTGATTTCCTTCAAGAAATAAGTATTGGATCATCTTCACATCCTTCCCTCGCAGTTTCAACTGTGTGCTTGGGGCTTCATGAAGGCTTTTTAATACTTGTATGAATATCACGGGTTATGGATTTGATCTCCACCAAACTCTTCTTCCACAATTTTTAGGTTAATCCAATGCCTCGCCTTAGGGAATCAACTTAAATTCTCACTTGAGAGACTATACTTAAAGTCTCGTCTTAGGGACTCAACTTAAATTTTCACTTGAGGGAGTTAATTTAAAATCTCGCTTGAGGGGCTCGACTATAAAATCTTTTTTGAAGGACTCAACTTAAAGTCTCGCCTGGGGGACTCTACTTAAAGTCTCACTTAAGGGACTCAAATTAAAGTCACGGTTAGGGACTCTACTTAAAGTCTCACTTGATGGGATCGACTATTAAGTCCCACTTTAGGGATACATTGTAATCCCTCTTTAAGAAAAAGCCTGTCTAAGGAGTCTTAAGAATATGAGCTCTCATACTATTCACTTTTCACTTTTCAAATCCTCATGCTTGATGGATTGTGTAATCTATAATTTTATTAAACCCAAAAAGTGAGGTAGTCAATGAAAAATAAATAAGGTTAGGCGCAATGGCGATGGGCCAAGGGCCGCCCGATTAAGCCATATGGTCTCCTGAAAGGGACCGCGAGGCCACTTGGATTGGGCTCCGAATATCCACTCGCCTAGTAAACATGGATGATGACATTGGCCCATAATGACTAACTGACAAAAGATAAATACAAAGGAGAAGATCGCTCTTCCCACAATCCCAAAGAGACTGACCGGTAAAATAGCAAGTGTACTATTTGTTTACCGATGTAGTAATACGAGAGTAAATTCCCAAGTATCGAACTCGCAGGCTGCGTAGGAATTATATGTTTCAGAACAATGCAATTGAATAAAAAGTCATCGGGGTATTTGGTTTTTATGTTTAATTTAAATAACAACTTTTGCAAAACGTAAGAGTTAAAATAGTTTGATTCAATGAAAATATGGGGACACAAGTCAGGACTGATGTATGAATCGCTCTGCAATGAAATAATCACCACTTAACAGATTAACTTTAGAAATTCTCAATACCGACACCAGACATTGATTTTCCCTAATTCCTTAGTGAAAACTTCTTGAGATTAAAACCCTCTTTCAATTCCTTAACAAGATAGTTTTACCTCAAGATTCTAAAAAGAACATAGCCCGGATAATTAGGTCGCTACACATTAATCCTTATTCCTAAGTGATTCATAGTTATAACGTTATGATTAAAAAAGCGTTGAGGTAGTTTTCCAACAAAACCTTAACCGTATATCATCACATATATTTTCCAATATAAAGAAGCAATAAGCAGTTTTAATCATAAACTGAATTTCATAAAGATAATCCGCAAATTAACGGTAAATTATAGTCATTACATCACATGATTCAGGGACATCAATCCTAACAAGTAAAAGGTTTAGTTACTCATGGCAATAAGCAAGATAACAATGAATAAAGATGAAGACATTACAAGTAGTTGAATCGGAATTGATCTTCAATCGCGGATGCTCTTGAAGATGTCTTCGCTCCAAGCCCTAATGCTCTCAATCTCTATTTTCACGTTCTCCGACCGTCAAAAAGTGCTTTTCTCCTTTCCAAACAGTCACTAAATACCTCACAGCAAATATTCTCATACGAAAGGTCTATAATACCCTCACTTAAGTGGCAACTTTCATGATTTAAAAATCAGAATTTTTCTGCGCACATGTCTGACACGGCCGTGTCATGGGACACGGGTGGCCGTGTCAGACCCCTGTCTTCTTGAATCCAAGCTTTCAAAATCAATCTCCTTCAGCATGCCTGACACGGCCGTGTCATGTGACACGGGTGGCCGTGTCAGATCTCTGACTTAGTGCTTCCAAGATTTTGCAATGTTTTCCTTTAGCAAGTGTGACACGGCCGTGTCACACGACACGGGTGACCGTGTCACATCTCTGACTTGCCAAAAACCACCTTTCCTTGACTCAAATCATGCCCTGTTCCTGCAACACTTAAACACTACCAGTACAAGATCAAAAGCAAGGGAAAAACCAACAAAAACTAGCAAAGATAACACATCAAACTCAAATATGAAACTAAACTAAACTAACAAGAACAAGACTAAAATGACTTAAATTACCACCGGATGAAGTGTTTTTCCATTGATCAGAACACAGAAACAAGGTGAAATTGGTGGCCGATCACAACCCCAAACTTAGCTCATTACTTGTCCTAAAGTGATGGACGAGAAAACAAGAGGGCACCTATGAATCTTTCTTATTCTCCACAACACAACTGATGCTTCCACACTTGATAATTACTTCGTGTCAAAGTGTTCGATCCCCCTCCCCGAACTTTCCCGTTGTACTTCAATGCTGACACATTCTTTTACCTGCAAGCTCAATCACACTCTCACAACTTCTCTCGGGGTTAAGTGTTTCACTCGCTCATCAAAGCATACATATCAACTCTTTGTTTTGTAAACATTCTAACATAATTCCACAATATCAACAACACACACGTTTAGAGGGCTTAAGGGCTGTAACGGGGCTTAGGGAAGGTAGGATAAACAAAGAAAGAGGGTACTACGGTTTATGGATCGGTAATAACTAATTAGTCTGATATCATTTTGCACATTACATCGTGTTTGGGGTGTTTAGCGATTTTTCCGCTTTCCGGACTCTTAACTTCTTTACATGATGGCAAGTGTGTATTGAAATCATTTTTTTTTCTTTTTTTTTCTTTTTTTTATAACACATCTCTTTTTATGTGTTCTTTTTCTTTTTTTCTTTTCTTTTTCACACTTGCCTCATTCTTTTGTCACTGGACTTAGTTACCCCAAACTTAACTTTTACTATCGGACACGGACTTATAGTTAACACCGAAGATAAAGGAAACAAAAAGGGATTATGAATAAGAAAAAGAAAAACATGGATGATGGTTTAAGATGGTTGCAAAGGATGATAAACAACAAGGTTGGGTGCGAAAGGCTCAGGGTTAAAGAAAAATAAATGCCTCATCGTGTGTGATCGATGTGTGTACTATATGAAGAACAAATGCAAAATTAGAGCGATGATGTCATACCCGATGCTCTCTCATGATGAATTGAAGTGTTTGGCTTTATATATCCTCACAGGTTTGGCATTGCATACAGGTTCAAAAATGGTCTCCATCTTGTACAGCTTCTTGTCCGGTTCAGGTTGCTCTAGACTCCTTCACTCGGCACTATCAAGTTGTGTCTCGCATTTTTTTTTTAGTTGTGCCAACTTCCATAGGTGCCCTGAAAGCTAAATTAAGGTGCGTCTTCCTCCTTTATCACCTATATTCTCACAATTCTTTTCTTTGGAATTACACTCATCCTGGTTAACAAAAACTCAAAACACACAAAAACAAGAAAATAGAATAGAAATAACAAAAACAGAAATAAAATGAAAGAGAACTTTCCCCCCACACTTGGATATGACATTGTCCTCAATGGATACACAAGCATGAGGGAAAACTCACAGAGCTCACTGAGGCGGCGGTGGAGGATATGGAAATTGCAACATCATGCGTTGCATCATTTCCTGAATGTTATAAATGGCAGCCCCTTGTCGGGTCTGCTCCTCTCCTTGGCGAGTTTGCTCTAAGCCTTGCCTTAATAACTCCTCGCCCTGTCGGGTTTGTTCCGCCCTCAGGTACTCTATTTCAGAATGCATCCATCCCCAATTGTCCTGTGGCATTTGAGATGTTCCCTCATTAAATTCGCTAGGGGTGGACCTGTTTGTTCAGGTTCCTCATGGTACTGCTGATCATCCTCTTCATCACCTGCATCCAAAAATTCCAATTCCATGTCACCTTCCCCCATAGGGGTGGTGCTAGTATACAACCAGTTAGTTCGATCATAAACAGATACACGGCTAGGATTTGGCAATTCTAAAATGTGAGCCCGCGGAACCATTAAAGAGTAAGTCTGGGGCTGCACAGAGATCATACCTTGCTTAATTAAAGCCGCCATATCAATTTTTAAAGTACGTGGATTTACCTCTGGAAGGTTCCGCAGCTCAGCACCATAACCCAAACCGTCCGCTAAAGCGGTAATAATGCCACCAACAGAGATAGCACCTGTTTTAGCCCTACTCACCTTCTTCAAATGATCTGCTATGAAGGCGGCCGCATTTGGCGGAGTTTGTTCAACCATACAGTATAAGAAATATAACTCCCGAATGGAAACTACACCCGGGCTATCTCCTCTACCAAAGAGCGTGTATGCCAGAGCCTTCTGGGCATAGCGGAAGCACGGGTTTTGGATGCTCGTTGCTTTTGCCCCTTTAGGACAATACGACTCTCTACCTGTTATAGCTATCCAGAATGTTTCGGGGTTAAAAGAGTTCGGTGCTCGCCCCGCACCTGAACTTGGTATTCTTAATGCCTGCCCAAAATCATCCAAGCTCAACTCGTGATCAATGTCAAACATACGAAATGTGAGCGTCCCGTAATGCTCGGGCTCTAACCTGTTCGTTCTCAATTTCATCTCAAATTTAAGAGTGCTCAGAAATTCATATGTTAGTCGTTCAAACGTAGGAGCCTCAAACTGAATCAATCTTAATAAACCTAAAGCATGGAACATACGATGAATCTCAGTTCTTATGCCTAAACTTTCAGTAGTTACGTCGCAAACATACCTTGTCGGCAAAATCTTCCTACGAAGAAGAGCATTATACTTCTCTCTTTGAGTGTCCAACTGGAAAGTGATTCCATGGTTGTTCCCCTCTCTTCGCGCTCTTTGTGCGGGTCTTGATGTCCCAGCAGTATCCCTTCTTGGTACAGCTTTCCTTGGAGGCATCCTTGCAACCTACAAAAAAAATTCAAAAACACAAACTAACGGTGAAAGCAAAAATAAATAAGAGATTAATGATCGGGATGATGAGAGGATGATCTTTCGTGAAGACGGATTGCAAAAAGATGAAGATTTGGGTGAGAACTTGGAGGTTTTGTATGTGGGTTTTAATGGAGGCTAGGGTTGGAGATGAAGAAGATGAAGGAAGAGTGAGAAAGAAAGTGAAATATAGTAGAGAAAGAAGGTAAAATACGATGGGTAATTGGGTAGTTTAAGAGGTGAAATTTTAAAATTAATGGGGCCCACCAAATGCAAAACGAAATTTGAAGGAAAAATCTGCGTTCTTGCCTGACACGGCCGTGTCCCACGACACGGGTGCCCGTGTCAGGCCACTGGTTCTTGAAAATTTGGCTTTTTGGAAAAAAAATCTTTCAGGGCTTGTGACACGGCCGTGTCACATGACACGGGTGCCCGTGTCACAACTCTGTTTTTCCCAAATCCTACTTTTCCAACTCTCTTGCCCAGGGCCTGTGACACGGCCGTGTCACATGACACGGGTGCCCGTGTCACAGCTCTGTTTTTTCACCATCAATCTTTATTTTAACCCTCTTCACCAGGGCTTGTGACACGGCCGTGTCACTTGACACGGGTGCCCGTGTCACACCCCTGGTCCTTCCAAAATTGAATTTTTCAACTCGCTTCTTGCTCCATGAAACTCCTTGCTTTTTCCTGGGTAATAAAGTAAAGAAAAACACATAAAATTGTTAAAAATAAATCCCGTGGGTTGCCTCCCACGAAGCGCTTCGTTTAACGTCGCATGGCTCGACGGTTGTTCATTTTATCCTTCAAAACGAACAACTTCAATCCTTCCGCCCGGTTGACCTTGGTAATATGGTTTGAGCCTGTGCCCATTCACTTTGAAAATATCCCCATTCGCTTGATTCTTTATCTCTATAGCTCCATGAGGAAAAACTTTGTGAACCATAAACGGTCCCGACCACTTCGATTTCAACTTTCCTGGAAAGAGCTTAAGTCTTGAATTGTATAAGAGAACTAGTTGTCCTTCCCAGAACTCCTTACGCTGGATCTTCCCATCATGCCACCTTTTTGTTTTCTCTTTGTAGATCTTAGCGTTTTCATACGCATGGTTGCGGAATTCTTCTAACTCATGGAGTTGAAGAAGTCTAGAACTTGCCGCTTTAGATAGATCCATATTGAGAGCCTTTGATGCCCAGAAAGCCTTATGTTCTAACTCCAAAGGCAAATGACATGCTTTCCCATACACAAGTTGATATGGTGACATACCAATTGGTGTTTTGAAAGCGGTCCTGTATGCCCACAGTGCATCATCCAGCCTGATAGCCCAATCCTTCCGAGAGGCACTCACTGTTTTTTCCAAAATTTGCTTGAGTTGCCTGTTGGAAACTTCAACCTGTCCACTTGTTTGAGGATGATAAGCTGTTGCTATCTTTTGTTTCACATTGTATTTTTGGAGTAACCGTTCCATGAGATGATTTAAGAAGTGTGTTCCTTCATCACTTATGAGAGCTCTCGGTACTCCAAATCTAGCAAAGATGTTTTCTTTCAAAAACTTCACCACAACCTTGGCATCGTTTGACGGTAAAGCAACCGCCTCAACCCATTTGGACACATAATCCACAGCTACCAGAATATAATTTTTTCCAAATGAAGGTGGAAATGGTCCCATGAATTCTATACCCCACACATCGAACAACTCCACTTCCAGCATCGAATTTTGAGGCATCTGGTTTCTTTTTGATATGTTTCCTGTCCTCTGGCACTTGTCACAATGTCTCACAAATTCTTGAGCATCCTTGAAAATTGTTGGCCAGTATAGCCCTGATTGCAAAATCTTAGCTGCGGTTCGATCACCACTAAAATGTCCCCCATATTCTGAAGCATGACAAGCCTTCAGCACTTCTTCTTGCTCTTTTTCAGGTACACATCTTCTGATCAAACCATCGACTCCTCTTTTATACAGGAACGGATCGTCCCATAGATAGAACCTGCAATCATGAACAAACTTTTTTCTTCGATTAGAGTCAAAATCGTCGGGGATGATTCCACCGACAATATAGTTTGCATAATCTGCGAACCAAGGTACACTAGTCATTGCTAGGATGTGTTCATCGGCAAACTCATCCTTGATCGGTCGCTTTTCTTCTGTTTCGTCTATTGGTGTCATTCGAGACAAGTGGTCAGCTACAGTGTTCTCACACCCCTTCTTATCTCGAATTTCAACATCAAACTCCTGAAGGAGTAAGATCCACCTCAAAAGTCTTGGCTTAGAGTCCTGTTTAGCAAAAAGATACTTCAAAGCAGAGTGGTCAGTATAAACAATGACTCTAGATCCCAACAGATATTGCCTGAATTTATCAAAGGCATAAACAACAGCTAACAACTCCTTCTCGGTAGTTGCATAATTTATCTGTGCAGGGTTCAAAACATGACTCGCATAATATATAACATGAAGCAGTTTCTCTCTTCGCTGTCCTAAAACCGCCCCTACAGCAATATCACTCGCGTCACACATGATCTCAAAAGGTAGAGACCAATCAGGGGCTACAACAATGGGTGCCGAGACTAACTTCTTCTTAATTGTCTCAAAAGACACCGCACATTCAGCATCAAAAGTGAAATTTTTATCCTTAACCAAAAGAGTGGTTAAAGGTTTTGCAATTTTTGAAAAATCTCTTATGAACCTACGGTAAAATCCCGCATGTCCTAAGAAACTTCTGATACCTTTTTCATTCATCGGAGGTGGCAATTTTGAGATGACTTCAACTTTTGCTTGGTCCACCTCGATTCCTTTGTAGGAAATCTTGTGTCCAAGGACTATGCCTTCACGGACCATAAAATGGCACTTCTCCCAATTCAAGATCAAATTGGTCTGTTGACATCTTTCTAGAACAAGAGCAAGGTTAGTTAAGCAATTATCAAATGACTTACCAAAGACTGAGAAGTCATCCATGAAGACCTCCATGTGTTTTTCAAGCATATCATCAAAGATCGCTTGCATACATCTTTGAAAAGTGGCCGGAGCGTTACATAACCCGAATGGCATCCTTCTGTAGGCAAAAACACCAAAGGGACATGTAAACGCAGTCTTTTCTTGGTCTTCTGGTGCAACTGCAATCTGGTTGTATCCAGAGTATCCGTCTAGAAAGCAATAGTAATCATGTCCCGCCAACCTTTCCAACATTTGATCAATAAAAGGTAGCGGGAAGTGATCTTTTCGGGTTGCTAGATTCAGTCTCCTGTAGTCAATGCATACTCTCCACCCTGTAACAGTCCTTGTAGGAATCAACTCTTTCTTCTCATTTTTTATTACGGTTGTCCCTCCCTTCTTGGGCACAACATGAACCGGACTCACCCAAGCACTATCAGATATTGGGTAAATCATCCCAGCATCTAAGAGTTTAACAACTTCTTTTCTCACAACCTCTTTCATGGCTGGATTCAGACGCCTCTGAGGTTGGACCACTGGTTTGTGATCATCTTCCATGAGGATTTTGTGCATGCACATTGTAGGACTGATCCCTTTTAAATCTTCAATAGACCACCCCATGGCACTTTTATGTTTCTTTAATACTTCTACCAGCTTACGTTCCTGCACCCGTTCAAGGTGTGAGTTTATGATGGCAGGACACCTACTTTCAGTATCAAGGAAAACATATTTTAAATTCTCCGGGAGTTGTTTCAATTCAGCACCCTTCTTAGGTTCCTCTTTTTTTTCTTCAACCAAAGGTTGTCTGAGATCCTCCCACCAGTTTTGTCTAGAACTTTTTACTATGGGACTTGTCTCCATCATAGCCACAACTCCCACTTCTTCTTCATCAACGGCTTCCTCTTTATTGCACACGGACGAGCTCAACACTCTTTCCAAAGGTAATTGTTGTAGCTGCAAAGAATTCTCATTAGTACAGATTTGATCAATCACCTCAATGTGTTGACTAGTTGCTATATCATCCTTGTACTTCATGGTGTTGCATACATCAATTTTCAGCTCTTCATCATAAACTTTCAGAGTCATTGTGCCTTCTTCAATGTCTATCAAACATCGCCCTGTCTCTAAAAATGGCCTTCCTAGAATAATAGGGATCTCCTCATCTTCTGGCATCTCTAAAATTACAAAATCCACTGGGAACACAAATTTATCAATCTTTACCAGCACGTCTTCTACTATTCCATAAGGTCTTTTAACAGAATGGTCAGCAAACTGGAGTGTCATTCTTGTATCTTGTACATTACCTATCCCCAATCTCTTGTAGATAGATAAAGGCATAAGGCTCACACTTGCTCCCAAATCAATTAGAGCTTTCTTGAATGACCTATCCCCAATTGTACAAGGGATCGTCACAGAACCTCGATCTTTCTTCTTTACAGGAATCTTCATACCCTGCAAAATAGCACTACACGTTTCGGTTAGAATAATAGGGTCACGATCGATGGTTCTTTTCTTGGAGATGATGTCCTTCATAAATTTTGCATAAGTAGGCATTTGCTCTAATGCCTCCAAGAATGGGATATTAATCTCCAGCTTCTTGAACATCTCCAGGAACTTTTCAAAATTCTTCTTATGTTGTCCTTTTTTCTTATTCCGTACAGGAAAAGGAAGTTTTACTGCCGGTTGCTGTTTTTGTTCAACCACCTTCTCTTTCGGAGTCGGTTCCATCACCACCACTTCCTCAGCTTCTGGCTCATTTTCTCTTATCTCTAAGTCTACCTCCAACAATGGGTCCTCTTTCTCTTCAGCATTTTCAACCACACCTTTCCCTTTACCGCTCCTAGTAACAATAGCACTTACATTATTATGATCTTTAGGATTGGTAACTGTGGCACTTGGCAAAGCGCCCGGCTGTTGAGTGTTTGCTAGTTGCTGTGCTATTTGACTCATCTGAATTTCCAGATTTTTAATGGAAGAACCCGTATTCCGGAAATTACTCCTCGTTTCTTCCTGAAACTGAGAGCTTTGAGCTGCCATTTTTTCGATGGCAATCTCCCAATCTGCTTTCCTGGAAACTTGTTGATGAGGTTGTTGATAATGTTGTTGAGGAGGTCTATACTGTTGTTGTGACTGTTGACCTTGATATGGAGGAATCCCTTGTTTAGGAGCACTCCCTGATTGATCCTTCCATGAAAAATTCGGATGATTTTTCCACCCCGGGTTGTAAGTATTTGAGTAGGGGTTGTTTTGTTTCAAGAAGTTTATTTCCTCTACTTGCTGAGCTGTAGCAACACACTGAACAGTAAAATGAGGTCCTCCACATATTTCACACCCTACTGGTTGACTTGCTTGAGCCGGTTGAACTTGTGCTACTGTTTGTTTTTCAAGACCCATCTGTTTCAATCTCCGCTCAACTTCAGCAGCTACCTGATCTTCTATTTTCACAACTTGTGTTGATAGTTTCATATCCACAAATCCTTCAGGTTGACTAACACTACGGTCATATAACTCCAAGTGTTCATTGGCCGCAATAGCTTCTATGATTTTTTTAACACCAGTGGCTGTTGCAAAGTTGGATGAGCCACCAGCTGCTGTGTCAATCAACTGCTTAGTCTTCATTTTAAGACCATTCAGAAAATTCTGCATTTGTTCAGTGACATCCATGTTGTGAGTTGGGCATGCCACCAATAACCTCTTGAATCTCTTATACGCATCTCCGAGTGATTCTCCTTCCTTCTGTTTAAAGTTAACAATATCATATCTCTTACGAATATAAACAGCAGCCGGAAAATACTCATTCAGGAAGGTTGACTCCATTTGTTGCCATGTGGTAATACTCCCAGCAGGTAATGAGTAGAACCATTCTTCAGCGTCATCTGCTAATGTGAACGGAAACATAACCAACTTCTTTGCTTCTTCAGAGTGTCCTTCTATCTTCAGAGAAGTTGTCATGGTAAGAAACCTTTGTAAATGCTTGTTAGCATCTTCATTTATTCTTCCTGAAAAGGGTTTCTTCTCCAGCTGTCGAATCGTTGCTGGATGTAGCTGAAAGTGAGCCACATCCACCGGTTGATTCACAATCGTCATTCGGCCAGCTGGTGCATTTGCTCCACCATAATCACCCAACAACCTTTCTACAGGGTCAGCCATCGTTTCTGCCTCCGAATCTGAATGCTCGGAATGAATGGAGAGGATTTCCTCGTTATCAGATTCAGAATCTTCCAGATTTTCTTCCAACGCTTCCAGTCGTTCTTGCTTTGCTTTTCGAAGTCTCGCTCGCAATGATCGTTTTGGCTCTGCGTCAAAAATAAATTCTGCTGAGGCCTTACCTCGCATACAAAGATTAGATGATTGTTAGTTATAAGAAAATGAAATAACAGAAAAATAATTTTAGTTGCAAAGCAACAAAAATTCAATTGAACTATTCTTAAACTTATAATTTGGCAGTCCCCGGCAACGGCGCCAAAAACTTGACCGGTAAAATAGCAAGTGTACTATTTGTTTACCGATGTAGTAATACGAGAGTAAATTCCCAAGTATCGAACTCGCGGACTGCGTAGGAATTATATGTTTCAGAACAATGCAATTGAATAAAAAGTCATCGGGGTATTTGGTTTTTATGTTTAATTTAAATAACAACTTTTGCAAAACGTAAGAGTTAAAATAGTTTGATTCAATGAAAATATGGGGACACAAGTCAGGACTGATGTATGAATCGCTCTGCAATGAAATAATCACCACTTAACAGATTAACTTTAGAAATTCTCAATACCGACACCAGACATTGATTTTCCCTAATTCCTTAGTGAAAACTTCTTGAGATTAAAACCCTCTTTCAATTCCTTAACAAGATAGTTTTACCTCAAGATTCTAAAAAGAACATAGCCCGGATAATTAGGTCGCTACACATTAATCCTTATTCCTAAGTGATTCATAGTTATAACGTTATGATTAAAAAAGCGTTGAGGTAGTTTTCCAACAAAACCTTAACCGTATATCATCACATATATTTTCCAATATAAAGAAGCAATAAGCACTTTTAATCATAAACTGAATTTCATAAAGATAATCCGCAAATTAACGGTAAATTATAGTCATTACATCACATGATTCAGGGACATCAATCCTAACAAGTAAAAGGTTTAGTTACTCATGGCAATAAGCAAGATAACAATGAATAAAGATGAAGACATTACAAGTAGTTGAATCGGAATTGATCTTCAATCGCGGATGCTCTTGAAGATGTCTTCGCTCCAAGCCCTAATGCTCTCAATCTCTATTTTCACGTTCTCCGACCGTCAAAAAGTGCTTTTCTCCTTTCCAAACAGTCACTAAATACCTCACAGCAAATATTCTCATACGAAAGGTCTATAATACCCTCACTTAAGTGGCAACTTTCATGATTTAAAAATCATAATTTTTCTGCGCACATGTCTGACACGGCCGTGTCATGGGACACGGGTGGCCGTGTCAGACCCCTGTCTTCTTGAATCCAAGCTTTCAAAATCAATCTCCTTCAGCATGCCTGACACGGCCGTGTCATGTGACACGGGTGGCCGTGTCAGATCTCTGACTTAGTGCTTCCAAGATTTTGCAATGTTTTCCTTTAGCAAGTGTGACACGGCCGTGTCACACGACACGGGTGACCGTGTCACATCTCTGACTTGCCAAAAACCACCTTTCCTTGACTCAAATCATGCCCTGTTCCTGCAACACTTAAACACTACCAGTACAAGATCAAAAGCAAGGGAAAAACCAACAAAAACTAGCAAAGATAACACATCAAACTCAAATATGAAACTAAACTAAACTAACAAGAACAAGACTAAAATGACTTAAATTACCACCGGATGAAGTGTTTTTCCATTGATCAGAACACAGAAACTGTAACACCCCATATTTTCTAAATTTAATTTAATTGGAAATTAAATTACTATTTGGAATTATTCGGTATTTTGGTGGAATTATTTGGAAAGAATTATGAGATGGGCTATTGGGCCAAGTGTGGTGTTAGTAAAGAGGGGGGTGCTATGTTGGTAAAGCCCTTTACTAATTAAAATGTTATTTTCATAAAACATTTTGGAATTTGGGAAAAGAAAGAAGAAAGAACGTGAAAGAACAGAGGTTCTGGGGAACACGAAGAACCGAAGGAGAGCTGAAGATGGAGAGACCAAAGATTGAGCACTCTTGGCTAAGGTAAGGGGGGGACTCTCCGGTTATCATCTATTATTGTGTTATTGGATAATGATGTTGATTAGGGATGTTGTTGAGTCAATTGGGTCGTATGATAGATTTAGGGATTGGGATAGAATTGTATGATGTTTGATCCCTATGTTTGAATCCATGATATCTATGTTGTTATGATCTCAATTGATGTGTAATTGATGTATTACGAAGTGGTTTTTGTGTTGTTTGTGCATTCTAATTCTCCATGTTCGCACCGGTATGTGTTGGGGTGTTTGGGATATATGGAATGCTATTTTTCTGCAGATTGGGGTTTTTAGAATCGCGGTTCGCGCCGCGTACAAAGAGGAGGCGCCGCGAACCTGAAGGTAGAGTTCAGTACGCGCCGCGAACAGGTGACCGCGCCGCGAAGGCGTTGTTCCGATTCGTCCCGCGCCGCGAATGTGTGATGGCGCCGCGTGCTGTGATGTTTTGTGATATTTTATGAAAGTTTAAAGAGGCATAACTTTCTAACCGTTGGTTCATTTGATGCGCCGTTTTGGGCTAACTGAACCTTATTAAACGATCTAAGTGATGATGATTTGATTGGTTTTAGAATGATGATAAAAATATGTTGCTATTCTTGATGATGATGATGATGATTGTAGCAAATATGTGCTTATTTATATATGATTATTGTTACATGTTTGTATTGGTGATGAGATTATGATATCCATTGGGTGATGTTGGTTTATAACATGTCGTAAATGAATACATGTTTTGTGATTATGTTGATGAGTTGTTATCAATTTATTACATGGTGTGTAATGATGATAGATGTAACAATGTATGACGATGGTAATGATTGATGATTGTGAATATTAATATGTTGTTAATATTAATATGTTGGTTATGGTGGCAATTAACATTACTATGATGTGTATGTTATTGTGATGATGTGGTGTATGTATGCGAATGATTGAATGATGCTTAAACATGTACATACTTGTTGTGACCTTATTGGTAAGAGGTGTTAAGCGATGTTAAGCATCGGAATGATGATGATGTATGAAGATGTAAGTATGTGTCATGTGTGCATTATTCATAAAACATTTGCATTGGAAGGCTAATTCCCATTGTGCGGAGATTAGCGGGAAGTCATCGTGTGCCCATGTGGGGTGTGAGCGATGAAGCAGTAGTCGTGTGCCCATGTGGGGTGTGAGCGACTAGAGGGCAGTATCGTGGAGAGAAGTCCTGTGAATATGATTCACGAATTTTGGTACCACATGCATAGTGTCAGTTCATACATATGCACACTTTTATAACATGATTGGATGTATTCCAATGTTATAAATATTGATGATGTGTTGTTTGTGTGTTTTGTTGGATTAACGTCGAGTATGATTGTCTGTTTGAAAGATGTGTTCTGTTGATGTTTGTGTAAATGATAGATGTTCCTGATAATCTGAATATGATGAATTGGGTGAATAATATAACTATGATGTGTTGTTATTTAAGATGCAATAATATTTGTTAACTGTGATGAGACTCACCCTTACTTTGATGATTTCAGATTGGCGAGTAGCGGCTTTTGGCTCGGTGAGGATTAGCTCATGAGTCAGTTTGTTTAGTATAGCGTCGGTGTCATGCTCTGATATTGTAACACTGGGGGAACGTTAGATTAGAGTTTTATGATGATACTCTATATGTTGTTGTATTAGATTATGTGGGATATTGCATAGATGATGTTATGCTTATCCGTATGATGAATTCTCCGCTGTGTAAACATGAGATGTTTGTGTATTATGACAGATTGTTCCTTAGTGAAAGCATGACAATGAATTTGTGATAATTTGTTTTAATTAATTGTGACACCCTTGTTTTCATGTTTTACTCTGAATTATTTTATTAATTTCTACGGGGTTTAGAAGGGTGTTACAATAGTGGTATCAGAGCAGGTCGGTCCGTCCGGCCAGTTGTCGAGTCAGTAGAGTTACACGACGGTTGTATACTGTCGGTGTATTATTCCTTGGTATGCGACATGTGAGTGAATCACTGTCGGTACTTGGTTGTTTGTTGCAGGTGTTGGATTGAGACAAGTGAGGGAGAAGTTTGGCTTCTTGGTGATGTTTCAGTTGTAAGCCGATTGATTCAGTAGGCTGTTGTTGGCAACAGTGCAAGCGTTGTGGGAATTTGTTGTTTCCCGAATTGAAGGTGGCTTGGAATTAAGATTTGACTGGTAATTAAGTTGGAACATCTTGAAGGAAGATGATTAGAGGTATTCGGTGATTATTTGTAGGAGAAGAAAATTGGAAATTGCGATGTGTCAGCTCTGCTGGTGTGATGCGAAGTTGTCAGTTGAGTAGCCTTGGGTCTTGGAAGAGGATCAGTTGCAAGTTTGCAAAGAGGATTGTTGTAGTAACGTTCCAGAAATCACACTTCGGCGATGGGATGTGTTGCTCAAGTTATAATAATGCTTGGAAGTGAAGGGATACAATAAGGGGCTGTTTGGAATGTGATAGAGTTGAAGAGAATGAGTTTTGGAGGGAGATTTTCGTAAGCAAAACGCAGGAAAATTGCTGAATAGCTGCGGAACTTCGAAAATTCATAACTGGAGTTCTGGGCATCCGAATTGAGTTTCGTTTGAAGCGTCGGAAAGCTAACGAGATGAACCTTGTTATAAAAATGGTTGCAGCAGCTGTGACATAATTAATTGTGACAGGATGACGTTGGAAAGAGGTGAAGTTGCGGTTACTCTTGTTCTTATAACTAGACTTGTTTATTGGTACTGCACGAGATGTCAGTGTCAGTGTTGAACGGACTGAAGGAATAATTAGAAGGTTTGTTAAGGAGTAATTTTAAGAATTGAATATAGCATTTGAGGAGTTTTGGATATATCGTATAGAGTGTCGCTGCATGATGTCAGTGTTGCATTTGTTTTGGGGCAATGATTGGAAAATCCATATCTTGAGTTCCGAGTGTCCGATTAATGTGCCGTTTGAACCCACGAAGAGGTGGAATTATTTTCTACATTATGGAAGAGTTATAAATACAGTAGAAGTGATCCTATGTAGGGAATTTCTAACATTTGTTGACGTGAGGAAGACTTTGTTGAGATTCCGAGTGGGATGATAATTGGACGTGAAGGATGTAATAGATTTGGATTAAAACCACGAGTTATGGATGTTGTCTTGGTCTTGCAGGTTAATTGTATGGTTCAAAATTCAAAGTGTTTTGCGATTATAAGAGTTGAAGTACCTCTTTGATCAGAAAGGGCTTAATATGAGGAAGTAGAGATGATTAGAGTATATTTTTTTAGGATTAGGATTCTGGTTTGAATTACCATCCTAATGAGGAAAATATTGTGCTATTGTGTTGCGTAAGAAGTCTTTAAATGTGTCGGTGCTAATGATGAATGAGTTGGATTTAATTGGACAATTTTGAGACTTGAATTGGTATGTGAAGATGATCCTAATAGTGTTAGATTGAGTATGCTAGAAGATGACTAGTGGTATTCTTAACGAGATTAGAGAAGGTCAGAAAGATGATGTTGAGTTGATCGATAGGTTGATTTTGAATTACCAAGGTAAAGGCGGTGAATTCGGAATCGACGAGAATAGTATAATGAGGTTGAGTGATTGGATTTGCGTAACTGATGTTATGAGCTTCTGAAGGATATCCTAGAAGGACACCGTAGTGAATTATTGGGCTATGACGATGTTAATGAGTTTGGGTGCAAACTCGGAAAATGGACACTATTATGTAGTAACGACGGTTTATGCTTAAATATGATTTTCAACTAATATTGACAAATTTAGGACTTGATCACCCTAAATCTCTTGTTGGTAGTAGATGAAATCATATAGAAGAGATAAGCTTGTTTTGTTACCTTAATGGTTTAAGATGTGATGGATACTGAGCCGTGAGAATAATCACTCACTATGTTGTGTGAACTTATGAAGAAGTGAATACGAAAGAGTACAATATGGTGGAGGATGACTTAAGACAGGTAATCAGAGTCGCGCAGCAAAAATTGTGATGAGGAGTAGTGTTATGAGTACTACTTGCGGGAAGTAAGGAATTAATATGTCGGAAGCCTACATAGAGAATATGTATTGAGCTATATGTTGGATTTAGAATTCAGTGGATGTAAGGATGTCGTGTCGGAGAATTATAACTCCTTTGAATAATTGCCGAGATGATGAATATGTTATTATGGTTGTGCGTAATTAACGAGTACGTATTCGGCGGAATTAAAACGAAGAGTTGATGCTATGTGACGTTGTGATATTTTTGTGTTGTTGTCAAGGGGTTATTGTAGATTCCAGATATAATGAGGAATTATACTCTATGAAGGGAGAAATTGATTTAATTCTTAGAAAAGAGCGAAACTCAAATCGAGTTGTTTTGTAAGAAATGGTGTATCGAGGATGACGAGCGTGATTATAATTACTTGTGTGTGCACTCATTCCGATGGTTGGAATGTTTAATAGATGAAGTAAATCAGGAATTTGGTTTAAGTGCGAGTAAGTATTGATGAGTGGTGGATTAGTACCATGGATGGTAAAGAATGATCCTTGAAACGAAGGAGTAAAGAGAGTCGGAATCAGGTAAAACTCAGAAATCTATTTGGTATGGGTGATTGTGATGAGTAATCAGAGTAGTGCGGAAAAAACGGAATGTAACGTGTTGGATAATTACTGGTGTGACTTAAGAGGAGTCAGATAATTGGAATTCAATGGTATAAGAATACGAGTATTGAGTTCTTGAAGGAAGTGGTTGATGAAAAATGTAAGTATTACATTATCACTTAGATGGAAAGGTGTGTCTAAGGTTGGTATGTTTGGTAGATGGAATGCATTACTGCAGTGTTGATCAGTGTGATCATACTATAAATTATGTAATTGTATTACTCGTTTGTTGAGCGTATTGTATAGGTTGTACCTATGTTCTGTTGTGCTAATCTTTTTGGAGATATAGCGGGTGGTATACTTTGGATAGTCAAAGGTGACATAAGAACTGGGATTTGAATGTGTGAAACATGCTTCCTGTTGGTTATGTCAGAAGGATTTTGAGGATGGACTGATGGTACTGTTAATTGGGAGCTGGAGAGTCAGGTGAAGGACTCTTATACGAGCTGGTTACTTGAGGTATGTTTTCGAGGACGAAAACTCTTTTAGTGGGGGAGAGTTGTAACACCCCATATTTTCTAAATTTAATTTAATTGGAAATTAAATTACTATTTGGAATTATTCGGTATTTTGGTGGAATTATTTGGAAAGAATTATGAGATGGGCTATTGGGCCAAGTGTGGTGTTAGTAAAGAGGGGGGTGCTATGTTGGTAAAGCCCTTTACTAATTAAAATGTTATTTTCATAAAACATTTTGGAATTTGGGAAAAGAAAGAAGAAAGAACGTGAAAGAACAGAGGTTCTGGGGAACACGAAGAACCGAAGGAGAGCTGAAGATGGAGAGACCAAAGATTGAGCACTCTTGGCTAAGGTAAGGGGGGACTCTCCGGTTATCATCTATTATTGTGTTATTGGATAATGATGTTGATTAGGGATGTTGTTGAGTCAATTGGGTCGTATGATAGATTTAGGGATTGGGATAGAATTGTATGATGTTTGATCCCTATGTTTGAATCCATGATATCTATGTTGTTATGATCTCAATTGATGTGTAATTGATGTATTACGAAGTGGTTTTTGTGTTGTTTGTGCATTCTAATTCTCCATGTTCGCACCGGTATGTGTTGGGGTGTTTGGGATATATGGAATGCTATTTTTCTGCAGATTGGGGTTTTTAGAATCGCGGTTCGCGCCGCGTACAAAGAGGAGGCGCCGCGAACCTGAAGGTAGAGTTCAGTACGCGCCGCGAACAGGTGACCGCGCCGCGAAGGCGTTGTTCCGATTCGTCCCGCGCCGCGAATGTGTGATGGCGCCGCGTGCTGTGATGTTTTGTGATATTTTATGAAAGTTTAAAGAGGCATAACTTTCTAACCGTTGGTTCATTTGATGCGCCGTTTTGGGCTAACTGAACCTTATTAAACGATCTAAGTGATGATGATTTGATTGGTTTTAGAATGATGATAAAAATATGTTGCTATTCTTGATGATGATGATGATTGTAGCAAATATGTGCTTATTTATATATGATTATTGTTACATGTTTGTATTGGTGATGAGATTATGATATCCATTGGGTGATGTTGGTTTATAACATGTCGTAAATGAATACATGTTTTGTGATTATGTTGATGAGTTGTTATCAATTTATTACATGGTGTGTAATGATGATAGATGTAACAATGTATGACGATGGTAATGATTGATGATTGTGAATATTAATATGTTGTTAATATTAATATGTTGGTTATGGTGGCAATTAACATTACTATGATGTGTATGTTATTGTGATGATGTGGTGTATGTATGCGAATGATTGAATGATGCTTAAACATGTACATACTTGTTGTGACCTTATTGGTAAGAGGTGTTAAGCGATGTTAAGCATCGGAATGATGATGATGTATGAAGATGTAAGTATGTGTCATGTGTGCATTATTCATAAAACATTTGCATTGGAAGGCTAATTCCCATTGTGCGGAGATTAGCGGGAAGTCATCGTGTGCCCATGTGGGGTGTGAGCGATGAAGCAGTAGTCGTGTGCCCATGTGGGGTGTGAGCGACTAGAGGGCAGTATCGTGGAGAGAAGTCCTGTGAATATGATTCACGAATTTTGGTACCACATGCATAGTGTCAGTTCATACATATGCACACTTTTATAACATGATTGGATGTATTCCAATGTTATAAATATTGATGATGTGTTGTTTGTGTGTTTTGTTGGATTAACGTCGAGTATGATTGTCTGTTTGAAAGATGTGTTCTGTTGATGTTTGTGTAAATGATAGATGTTCCTGATAATCTGAATATGATGAATTGGGTGAATAATATAACTATGATGTGTTGTTATTTAAGATGCAATAATATTTGTTAACTGTGATGAGACTCACCCTTACTTTGATGATTTCAGATTGGCGAGTAGCGGCTTTTGGCTCGGTGAGGATTAGCTCATGAGTCAGTTTGTTTAGTATAGCGTCGGTGTCATGCTCTGATATTGTAACACTGGGGGAACGTTAGATTAGAGTTTTATGATGATACTCTATATGTTGTTGTATTAGATTATGTGGGATATTGCATAGATGATGTTATGCTTATCCGTATGATGAATTCTCCGCTGTGTAAACATGAGATGTTTGTGTATTATGACAGATTGTTCCTTAGTGAAAGCATGACAATGAATTTGTGATAATTTGTTTTAATTAATTGTGACACCCTTGTTTTCATGTTTTACTCTGAATTATTTTATTAATTTCTACGGGGTTTAGAAGGGTGTTACAGAAACAAGGTGAAATTGGTGGCCGATCAGAGACCAACTCCTTCAGGAC
Source organism: Vicia villosa (assembly GCF_029867415.1). Taxonomy (NCBI): domain Eukaryota; kingdom Viridiplantae; phylum Streptophyta; class Magnoliopsida; order Fabales; family Fabaceae; genus Vicia; species Vicia villosa. The sequence goes on along the minus strand of NW_026705136.1, from coordinate 901,916 downwards.
CATGTTCCTTGGTCATGAAGCTAGGGTAACCCATTATCTTGATCTCTATCCTAGATCCAAAAAGCATTTATACATACCTAATTCAAGATATTAAAACTTACTCATAATACAATTAAATACATAACCTCTCACATCACATGAGTTGGCCTCTTCTACCACCGAATACACCACTATATAGGTCCTCTCACAACTGGAGGAAAGCTTTAACCAACCTAACTGTTATTTATCGATAAAATAGCAAGTGTACTATTTTGCCTCTGTAATAATAAAGGAAAAAATCATCGAATGTCAAATCTCAAGGACTGCTTGACAATACTGAGCTTTCAGACAATTTCAATTAAACAAAAGTTATAAGAGGTTTTGATTTATTTTTAATAAAATTTCAATTAAAGTAAATGACTAAAATACTCGAACGATGAACTGACATGAGTAGGTTCCTAGGGGTCGATGAATGATTCTTCCTGTAATAACTTACCTTCTCAATGCAACAACATAGTTTTCACAATAGATTATCGGTTCTCAAGAGTATCTAATCCTAATGCCTTAGTGAAAAGATCTTTGACATCACAACCTAATTACTATGTCCATATGTAATTACAGTTATGATCAAGCATTCCCATAACAAGAATTTCCGGCTACGATAAAGTATCCCTAGTCCTATGTGATATTTATTACCATTTGTTCTTAGTCAAGTAAACAAACAATAGCTGTCCAGCTTAGATTATTCATACAAATTCAATATCCGTTTTTCTAACAGTTAAAGCATTAAGAACATACATAGAACAAATCAACGATTATGAAAACCAAATTGTTATTACATCAAGTAAATAAAGTCATTACATTCAGGATCAGGGTCACCCCCTAGCAATGAGGGGTTTAGCTACTCATAAAAATAACAGAAAACATAGTGTTAATGGTAGACATTGCAAATGAATGAAGGAAATCCAATCTTCAATGGCAAAAGCTCATAGAAATATTCAATCCTTACATCAAATCTGAGTTCTCCATCCTTCTACAGTGTATTTTCACTCCCAAATTCGTCGAACCCTTGTCCCAACGCGTTTTCCTCCTTTTATTTAAGCTATTATGGGCTTTTCAAATGAACAGGCCCAAAATAGCACGCACACACGCGTTTAAGGCAGTGAAACGCGTCCAGGAATAGACATGTTTTTCCTTTGTTTCTCTTCTTCTTGAAACGTGTATGAAGACACGCTCTGGAAGGTGAAACACGTTCGGAAATGCGTTTTGGCAGAAGGCATTCTGCTGGCAAGCCGAGGATGCGTTTGGGAATGCGTGTGAGCAGAGGGACATTGTTTTTTACTGCCTTCTTGACTTGGGATGTGTCTGAGGATGCGTTTCAGCTGCAGGAGGTGCTTTTTCAACTGTCACACGCGTCTGGGGACGCGTTTGGCCAATTTTATGAACTTTTCTCCACTTTTGGATTTTTTGCACTGATTTCCGCCATTTCATTCATCCGAGCCTACAAACACTCAAACACAAAACCAAAGCATAAAATGACGAATAATGAAATAAAACATTAATTAAAATACATCAAAGACAAATAAAATTAACTGAAAGTAAGTGTGTGAAAACCACTGATCAAACTCCCCCAAACTCAAACCATTGCTTGACCTCAAGCAACAATTACGAGAGAAATTTAACACCACAGCATACCGGTACTCATACGTGAGATTTCTGACCCGGTTGATCGAGAGATAGTTAGTCTGGAATTCACATGACTCGAAGAATCTCTGCTAGAATATTTAAAATCTTAGCTCCCCTTTCGGATGCCTCTCTAACTATGCTTTGTGCTTAAGTCTTCTTCCGATTTTCCTCCTCTTTCATCTGGACAATCAAATTAAGGCACTGAGAATTTGTGATGATCATGACATGCACATGACTAGTCAAGAATTTCC